>NC_080581.1:25482492-25785944 GCF_029962835.1 Magnolia sinica
GCCACAAAATAGAAAATAATGGTGACTATTGAAACTTTCCAGGCTCACTGTGATGTTTGTTGGAAGTGGACATTGCCCAAGTCAAAACTTTTTGGGCCCACGGCGAGTTGGCCGACAAGGTGGATGTATTGGATTACCCTATTGTGGGCCTTAAGCTATGGTACCAATGGCTAGGTAATAAAGGATGTGAACACATGAAAACTACTATTCATATAACATGATAACCACGACCCATATAACATGAAAACTACGACCCATGCAAACCACGACTCTTATTGGCCCACATTGATGTATGTGTATAATCCATGCCGGCCATCCTTTTTGATGTGTCATTTTAGGGCTAAGGCCCAAATATCAGCCTGATCCAGATCTAGTGTGAGCCACATAATAGAAAAAAAATGGTGATAGTGTCACCCACTGTTGATACATTCCAGGTTCATAGCAATGTTATTTAGAAGTGGACACCGCACAAGGTGGGACTTTTTGGGCCCACAATGAACTTGCTGACAAGGTAGATGGAACGGATCACCATTGTGGACCTTAGGCTACAGTACCAATGGCTAGTCTTTCATTTAGTTGTAAATGATATGAACATATGACAAGCACGACCTATATAACATGACAACCACGACCTATATTACATGACAACTACGACCCATGCAAACCACGACCCATATAGGTCCACATTGATGTATGTGTATAATCCATGCCGCCCATCCTTTTTGTCATGTCATTTCAGGGCTAGGGCCCGAATATTAGCCTAATCTAGTGCTCGTGTGGGCTACATAATAGAAAATAATAGTGACATTGACATCAACTGTTAAAACTTTTCAGGCTCACTGTGATATTTGTTACAAGCGGATACTACTAAAGTCAGGACTTTTTGGGCCCACGACGAGATGGCCGACAAGGTGGATGGATCGGATCACCCCATTATGGCCTTAAGCTATAGTACCAATGGCTAGGTAATAAAGGAAGTGAACACATGAAAACCACGATTCGTATAACATGACAACCACGACCCATATAACATGACAATTACGACTCATGCAAACCATGACCCATATGATCCCACATTGATGTATGTGTATAATCCATGCCGCCCATCCTTTTTGCCGTGTCATTTTAGGGCTAGGGCCCAAATATTAACCTGATCCAATGCTCATGTGGGCCACAAAATAGAAAATAATGATGATTGTTAAAACTTTCCAGGCTCACCGTGAAGTTTGTTAGAAGTGGACACTACCTAAGTCAAGACTTTTTGGGCCCACGACGAGCTGGCCGACAAGGTGGATGGATCAGATCACCCCATTGTGGGCCTTAGGCTACGGTACCAATGGCTAGATAGCAAATGAAGTGAACACATGAAAACCACTATCCATATAACATGACAACCACGACCATATAACATGAAAACTACGACCCATGCAAACCATCCCATATGGGCCCACATTGATGTATGTGTATAATCCATGTCGCCCATCCTTTTACCTTATCATTTTAGGGCTAGGGCCCAAATATCAGCCTGATCAATTACTTATGTGGGCCATAAAATAGAAAATAATGGTGACTTTTGAAACTTTCCATACTCACCGTGATGTTTGTTAGAAGTGGGCACTGCCCAATTCAGTACATTTTAAGCCTACGGCGAGCTGGCCGACAAGGTGAAAAGATTGAATCACCTCATTGTGGGCCTTAGGCTATGGTACCAATTGTTAGGTAGTAAAGGAAATGAACATGTGAAAACCACAATTCATATAACATGGCAACTAAGACCCATGCAAACCACGACCCATATGGGCCCACATTGATGTATTTGTATAATCCATGCCACCCATCCTTTTTGCCGTGTCATTTTAGGGCTAGGGCCCAAGTATCAGCCTGATCCAGTGCTCATGTGGGCCACATAATAGAAAATAATGGTGATTGTTGAAACTTTCTAGGCTCACTGTGATGTTTATTAGAAGTGGACACTACCCAAGTAAAGACTTTTTAGGCCCACAACGAGCTGGCTGATAAGGTGGATGAATTAGATCACCTCATTATGGGTCGTAGGTTATGGTACTAATGGCTAGGTAGTAAAGGAAGTGAACACGTGAACACTACTATCCACATAACATAACAACCATGACCAATATAACATGACAAATACGGCCCATGCAAACTACCACCCATATGGGCCCACATTGATGTATGTGTATAATCCGTATTGCCCATCCTTTTTGTCATGTCATTTTAAGGATAGGGCTCAAGTATCAGCCTGATCTAGTGCTCGTGTGGGCCACATAATAGAAAATAATGGTGAGTGTTAAAAATTTTTAGGCTCACTGTGATGTTTGTTAGAAGTGGACACTGCCCAAGTCAGAACTTTTTAGGCCCACAGCGAGCTAGATGACAAACAGGATGGATCGGATCACCCCATTATGGGCCTTAGGCTATAGTACCAATGGCTAGGTAGTAAATGACGTGAACACGTGAAAACCACTATCCATATAACATGACAACCATGACCCTTATAACATGACAACTACGACCCATATGGGTCCACATTGATGTATGTATATAATCCATGTCGCCCATCCTTTTTGTCGTGTTATTTTAGGGCTAGGGCCTAAGTATCAGCTTGATCCAATGCTCGTGTGGGCCACATAATAGAAAATAATAGTGATTGTTGAAACTTTCTAGGCTCACTATGATGTTTGTTAGAAGTGGACACTGCCCAAGTCAGGACTTTTTGGGCCCATAGCGAGCTGTCCGACAAGGTGGATGGATCGGATCACCTCATTGTGGGCCTTAGGATATGGTACCAATGGATAGGTAGTAAAGGAAGTGAACATGTGAAAACCACGATCCATAAAACATGACAATCACGACCCATATAACATGACAACTACGACCCATGCAAACCACGACCCATATGGGCCCACATTGATGTATGTGTATAATTCATGCCCACATTGTCATGGGTCATGGTTATCATGTTATATGAGTCGTGGTTGTCATGTTATATGGGTCGTGGTTGTGATGTTATATGGGTTGTGGTTGTAATGATATATGGGTCGTGGTTGTGATGTTATATGGGTCGTGGTTGCAATGTTATATCCCATGTACTAAAATGATCTGGGTCGTGGTTGTGATGTTATATGGGTCGTGGCTGTAATGTTAAAGAGGTCCCCACTTACATAATCTACTTTATTCAACGCGTAGGCTAGCTTGAGAAGGGGCTAATAGGCTTTAACTGAGACTGGTTCGGATGAACAGGAATCCCATTGTGTGCCTAGGAATGTTTTAACATACAAAAATCATTCCTCTTCGTGCGGTCCAATCCAATCTCAAATCCACCTCATATTTTATTCCATGCACTAAAATGATCTAGAGAAGTTGGTGGATGGATCAGATCAAATATATGTATCAAGATGGTCCTACTTGGGAGACCCAAATTTGAGTCTCACAAGTGGGACCATCTTGATGTATATATTTGATCTGATCCATCCACCAATTTCTCCAGATCATTTTAGTGCATGGGATAAACTATGAGGCGAATTCGAGATTAGAGTGGACCACATGAAGGGGAATGATTTTGTATGTTAAAACATTACTAGGCACACAATGGGGTCCCTGTTCATCCAAACCAGTCTCAGTCAAAGCCTATTAGCCCCTTCCCGAGCTGGTTTACGCGGTGAACAGAGTAGATTATGTAGGTGGGGCCCTCTTTAACATTACAAAGAACCATGACAATCACGACCCATATAACATCACAACCACGACTCATATAACATTGCAACCAGACGCATGACAACCACGGCCCATGATAACCACGACCCATATAACATGACAACCACTACCCATATAACATGACAACCACAACCCATGACAACCAAGACCCATATAACATAACAACCATGCCCCATATGGGGTGATCCATTTCGTCCACCTTGTTAGCCAACTCGCCGTGGGGCCAAAAAGTCCTGATTTGGGCAGTGTCTACTTCTAACAAACATCACAGTGAGCTTGTAAAATTTCAACAGTGGGTGTCATTGTCACCATTATTTTCTATTATGTGGCACACACGAGCACTGGATTAGCCTAATTCTTGGGCCCTAGCCCTAAAATGACATGGCAAAAAGGATGGGTGACATGGATTATACACATACATCAATGTAGGCCCATATGGGTCGTAGTTGTCATGTTATATGGGTCGTGGTTGTCATGTTATATGGATCGTGGTTTTCACGTGTTCACTTCCTTTACTACCTGGCCATTGTTACTATAGCCTAAGTCCTACAATGAAGTGATCCGATCCATCCACCTTGTTGGCCAGCTCGCCATGGGCCCAAAATGTCCTGACTTGGGCAATGTCCACTTGTAAGAAACATTACAGTGAGTTTGGAAAGTTTCAATAGTCACCATTATTTTCTATTATGTGACTTGCACAACACTGGATTAGGTTGATATTTGGGCCCTAGCCCTAAAATGACAAGGCAAAAGGGATGGGCAGCATAGATTATACGCGTACATCAATGTGAGTCCATATGAGTCATAGTTGTCATGGTATATGGGTCGTGGTTGTCATGTTATATGAATCGTGGTTTTCACATGTTCACTTCCTGTACTACATATCCATTGGTACCATAGCCTAAGGCCTACAATGGAGTGATCTGATCCATCCGCCTTGCCAGTCAGCTTGTTGTGGACCTAAAAAGTCCTGACTTGGGCAGTGTCCACTTCTGACAAACATCACAGTGAGCCTGAAAAGTTTTAACAGTCACCATTATTTTCTATTATGTGGCCCACACGAGCAATGGATGAGGCTGATATTTAGGCCCTAGCCATAAAATGACACGTCAAAAAGGATGAACGGCATGGATTATTCACATATATCACTGTGAGCCTATATGGGCCGTGGTTTGCATGGGTCGTAGTTCTCATGTTATATGTGTCGTGGTTTTCACATGTTCACATCCTTTGCTACCAAATGAAAGGCTAGCCATTGGTACGATAGCCTAAGGCCCACAATGGGGTGATCCGTTCCATCCACCTTGTCGTCAGCTCATCGTGGGCCCAAAAAGTCTCGCCTTGTGCGGTGTCCACTTCTAACAAACATCACAGTGTGCCTGGAAAGTATTAACAATGGGTGACACATTCACCATTATTTTCTATTATGTGGCCCACACTAGCTCTGGATCAGGCTGATATTTGGGCCCTATTCCGAAGATGACATGGCAAGAAGGATGGGCGGCATGGATTTTACATATCCAGTAGTGGGGCCCCACGAGTTGGGCCTTGCCCACGCTAAAAAAGGCTTTCGTACATGTCATATTCTTGAGATTGAAATAACATGTAACTTTCTCCGTACTCTAAAACCGTACAATTACTGATCCAAGGACGAGCATTTTCGTCTGAAATATTTTATAAAAATTATCCGAAGGCCACCCTTGGAATATTAGGAAGGTAGTATCTATCTAAGGAGTTTGACCTATCTAAGGAGTTTGACCATACATTGAGGCTAGTATTGCCAATTACCCATAAAATTGTGGGGTTTGCTACAGTAAATCCTGCTGTATTTTCTTACATCGGAACTATTTTGATCTGGGTAATTTGAAATGATCCAAACATTTTATACGATGAGCCCACTTATGTTGAATGAAAAATGAGAACATTTTTGATATTGAAGAATTTATCAATCGGAAACAAAAGAACGGTTCAAGATCTATGGTCCATATTCAAAAGATAATAATTAATGATCCAAGTGATGAAATTTGAGAATATGACAAAAATTTTTTGACAATTATCTCGAGCCTCATCTTATAAACGGTTTGGATCATTTTAAAGTGGTTTCAGATCTAACAGATCCAGCCTCGAATTAAAACTAGCAGTAAGTGAGGATGTACGGTAACAAACCTGACTTAGATGGATGTGGATAGCTCATGAGGATATAGAGAGGAAGCGAATTGGCTAGTGTACCTCACACCGGCTATACTGACGTTAGCAAGTTATTTGGGTCTGATCATTCATGAGGCATTTATTATATCCAAACCGTCCATGCATTTTACGAGCTCGTCTTAAGGCTTGAGACGAAAAATAAGATAGATCTAACTATCACGTGGACCACACTGCAAAAACGAGTGGGGGATAGGACGTCTACCATTGAAACTTTTTTTGGGTCATAAAAGTTTTGGATTAATATTAAAATTATTCTTTCCTTCTTCATTCAGGTATTTTTGACCTCATGACCAAATTGGATGTAAAATAAACATTATGGTGGGCACTGAAAATTGTTTAACGGTGAAAATCATTATCTCCGCTGCTATTTAAGGTGTGGTCTAGATGATCTTTAGATATGGTTCATTTTTTACATAATGCTCTAAAATGACCTCTAACAATAGATGAACGGTACAGATATAATAAATACATCCTGTGGAGCCTTTATAACTTTCATCTCCTTTTAGCCGTTCGTACAACTCGGAGCTCGTGCTCGTCTTTGCACGACACGTACCTACAGCAGCTATAGAGCTGGTGTGAGGTACACCTTCCGGATAGAGACGGATCTATAACTTGCAAAGCGGGTTGGCTGGTGTACCAAACACCACCAACCTCAATGGTGTGTTGACTTCACTAAGTTTTGTGGACCCACCCTAATGTATATGTTATATCCTAAACCGTCCATTTTGCTAGCTCGTTTTAAGTCTTGATCCTAAAAAAGACATCCAAATATCAAGTGGACCACACTGTAGATAACAGTGGGGGATTGAACATCTACAATTGAAACCTTCATGGGTCACAATAGTTTTTGATCAATCTAGTATTTGTTTTTACACTTCATCCAGGTCTCTGTGGCCTTATGAACAGATTGGATGGTAAATAAACACTATAGCGGTCCCTACAAATGTTTTAACGGTGAGAATCACTCATATTTGTGATGCGGTTTATTTGAGCTTTTTATATAGCTCTTTTTTGGGACCATGTCCTAAAAAGATCTCTCCAAATGGATTAACAGTGTAGATATAATAAATACAACATTTTGGGGGCAACGTAACTTTAATCTCCTTTCAGCCGTTCGTAGAGCCTGGGGCAGCGTCCGGCTACTTAAGTCACAACGTACACACCACGAAGGTCGGTGGTGTGTGGTACACCAGCGAATCCGCTTCCCCATGGTGTGGTTCATTGCCCCTCGACTGTACACGTGGCAGGTGGAGATAGAGCCTGCTCGAGTAGGCATGTTGCAGATGGCCCAACGTTTAAAAGTCACGAAGAGGAATGATCCGCATCCGATTTTTTTTAGATGAAAAAAAAAAAAAAGGAAAAAGAAACAGAAGAGATATTGACCAGTGTAAACGCCACCTTTTACCCAGCCTCTTTTTTGAACACCCCAAAACTTTGTTGCCGAATGTAAATCCAAGCTGTTCGGGCGCACACTCCGAAGACGAAAATGCCCCTGCTTTTTAAACGCCATCCCTTACACTCCCTTGTAACCCAAAATCCACGCACGCACGCACGCACGCTATTCGTGTCATTTTTCTTACTAAAAGCTCGAATGAAGCTCTACATAATATCATTCTGCGTCTGCCATTTTCCATCTTACATAAGGTTACGTGAAATCCTTGAAACTGGTTGCATTTATACATTTCTAATACTCTAGGTTACCTCCTTTTGGGTTTTGTGCAATCTTCCAACGGCTTCAAAATATTCTTGCACTCCCAAATCACCTTTCTTCAACTTGTACTCGACTGGTACAACAGTTGTGGGAGGTACATGTCTTTTAAAAAAGCTAACTGGTTAAAGGTCAAGTTTATAGTCACATCCCTTTGTTGCATTCAACCCTAAATCAGGGACTATCTGTGCAAATTCAGCAGATTCATTAACTGAGGGTGCTTGGTCAAACGTAACCAATGCATGCTCGAAATTGAAGAAGAACTCAAAGTAATTGGGATGAGTCTTAGTCGATGATGATTGAACGACTACTCATTCAATTTCATCCGATGGTTAATTCCATGTTAGGCTCGGTCAATTTCATTTGAGGCCTGTTTAATTTCATGTTAAGCTTAGTCAATTTTATATGTTGATTGTTCAAATTCATGGGAAACACAGTCAATTTAATTTTAAGCTCACTTAATTTCATGTTAGGGCTTGTTCAATTTCATGCTAGGCTTGCTCATTTTCATGTTAGGTTCGTTCAATTTCATTTAAAGCTCACTTAAACTCATGTTATCCTCGCACAATTTGATGTTCGCCTCACTCAATTTCATGTTTGCCTTGCTGAATTTTCCACAGTCCTCGCTGAATTTAATGCTTGCCCCCCTCAATTTTCAGTTTGCCCCGCTCAATTTTCAATTTGCCCCCCTCAATTTCTAGTTTTCCCTGCTCAATTTTCAGTTTGCCTCGCTCAAATTCATGTTTGCCTAACTGAATTTCATGTTTGCCTCGCTCAATTTCCCGTTAGCCCCACTCAATTTCTAGTTTGCCTCGGTCAATTTTCAGTTTATCTTGCTCAATTTCATGTTTGTCTCGCTCAATTTCCAGTTTGCCTTGCTCAATTTCATGTTTACCTCGCTCAATTCCAGTTTGCCTCGCTTGACTTCTAGTTTGCCTCGCTCGATTTCATGTTTGCCTCGCTCAATTTCTAGTTTGCTCGCTCAACTTCCATTTTGCTTCGCTGAATTTAATGTTTGCGTCGCTCAATTTTCAGTTTGCCCCGCTCAATTTCCAGTTTGTCACTCTTAATTTCCAGTTTGCCTTGTTCAATTTTTAGTTTTCCCTACTCAATTTCAAGTTTGCCCTGCTCAATTTTCAGTTTGCATTGCTTAATTTCAAGTTTTCCTCTTTCATTTTTCAGTTTGTCCCGCTGAGTTTCTAGTTTGCCTCGCTCAATTTCCAGTTTGCACCGCTCAATTTCAAGTTTGCCCTGCTTAATTTCCAGTTTGGCCCGCTCAATTTGAAGTTTGACCTGCTGAATTTCTAGTTTGCCCCACTTAATTTTTAGTTTGCCCCGCTCAATTTCAAGTTTTCCTCGCAGAATTTCAAGTTTGCCTCACTGAATTTCATGCTTGCCTCACTCAATTTTATGTTTGCCTCACTTAATTTCCTTTGATCCTCGCTCAATTTCATGTTTGTCTCGTTGAATTTCCAGTTTGCCTCGATGAACTTCATGCTTACCTCGCTTATAAGACATGTTCAACTTGAGCAATAACATCTATACACATGTAAACTAGAGTGTGAATGTGGACCACCCAATAAAGTTTCGATTAGGTCACACTTACACTTGTAGTCCAAGCACTTTAACAGTAGCCTATATACATTTTATACAATAGGAAAATACAAGTGTATTGAATGCATGAAATCTCAGGACTAGATTTCACCTCCTCCACGGCTGAGCCTATACACTCTCTAATGGGAATAATAAAGTGCATATGACTGCATGTATTCATGTTAGGCTTAGTCAATTTCATGTGTTGCTTGTTCAATTTCATTTGAAACTTGCTCGATTTCATCTGAAGCTTGCTTAATTTCATATTTGCCTTGCCTTGATTTCATGCTAGGATCGTTCAATTTCATGTGAAGCTCGCTCAACTTCCATTGTTTAATGATTCATTGATAATATGTCATGGTATTGGTTTTTAGATAATGGCTACCAGAATTATCGTGTGCTCTTATGGTGGGGAATTAGTATATGAAAACAATTGATACACGTACAAGGGTGGATAATCCAAGAGTATTTCTGTTGGTGTCAAGACTATATATGAGGAGCTTTTATCTAGAACATACATGATTATGAAAAGCAACCCAACAAATTGTGATATTAGAATGAAAGTATTGTACCCTTGCTCAAATGAATCGATCCCTCCAACCAAAATCGATGACGATGAAGACGTGAGAGTGTTTTTGGTAGCACAGTTGGAGGTTTTGGTCAATTTCATCCCTCTAATCATCGAGACAGTGCAACACACTAATGAGACAATACACATAGACGCTATGGGTGAGGAGCATGGCTTTGAATTTGAAATTCAGGCATCACCATTACAAGCGGGAGTAAGCAGCAATCCACTAGTCGAGTTGCTTCAAACATCAAACTTTGTTACTAGCCAAGTGACCTGGTCAGATGACCTTAACCTCAGTTACGAATACATGGCACCGCCTTTAGCAACAAGAGAAGATTTACCTCCATCATCCACCACCATATCTGTATGTGTAAGCAACATTCCGATTCTAGACCTTGCTAGAACATCAAACTTCATCACTCGTCAAGTTACCATGCCGTTCGAAGATGTTGCATTCACCAATATTGATATGTTGGAATATACGGATTCATTCGATGAACTGATCGATATACCTGTTGGGCAAACCTTTAAGGACAAGAGTCGGTGTCAGTTTGTCTTGAGCCAATTTGCAATTCTCAATAACTTCAAGTATAGGGTCTTGTACTCATCATCTAAGAGATTTACCGTGGTGTGTTACGAAGATAAATGCGAATAGAGGGTTCATGCATCTCGGGTGAATGACGTGGGGATATTCAAGATACGAAATTATATGTCCAAACACACGTGCGGCATATCATGGATGAAGAACGATCACTGGCAAGCAAGCAGTAAGTTAGCCTGTGATCTGGTTGTTAGCCGCATTGAGCAACGCCTAGAGTTAAGGCCAGGTGATATTATCTTCACCACGCAAGAGAAATATAATATTCTTATTAGTTATAAGAAGGCATGGAGCACTAAGGAGCTCGCAATAAATCGTGTGATGGGGTCTTATGAAGACTCTTACAATGAACTCCCGCTGTATTTGCATAAGTTGAGGATGACCAACCCGGGGACAGTGACTGTTGTGCTTGTTAATCCAGAGACGAGCGGGTTTGAGAGGTGTTTTGTAGCGCTCGGATAATGTGATCGAAGTTTTCAACATTCTATGCGAAGGGTATTGGCCGTTGACGGGACACGCTTAAAGGGTACATACAGGTGTGTTCTATTTATTGCCACAGCCTTAGATGGTGACAATCATATTTTTCCAATTGCTTTTGGCATTGAGGAATTAGAGAACAACAACAGCTGGAATTGGTTCCTTGACCACCTCAACCGTGCGTTAAGGGCTCTTCCGAGTCTTGTGATTATATCAGATCGACACAAGGGTTTAATAAAAGAAGTTCCCCAAGTCTTCCAGAATGCAATCCATGGCTATTGTGCGTACCATATATATAGAAACTTGGTTGGCACATTTAAAGACAAGTCGTTGGTTGAGAGAAATAGGGTATGAAAGATGGGCATCTTCGCACTTTCCAAGAAAAAGATTCAACTTGGTCAGTACAAACATATCTGAGTGTGTTAATGCTCTCTTGAAAGAAGCACGCGAATACCTCGTCACTATATTGATAAAGACGGTCAGATATAAAATTTAAGAAATATTTTATAAGAGAAGAGAATTTGCATCATCATTTGTACGACCATTGACTCTGTGGGCAGAGAAATAAATAAAGGATCTCATATGGAAGGCGCATGATGTTTATTGTTATGCAATATCTCGATATGACTACTATGTTGTGGGAGATTATAATGATACAGTCAGGCTCAATGAGCTTACATATACGTGACGCGAGTTTGACGTGAAGGGGTTCCCTTGTTTGCACGTCCTTTCTGCATGTATAAACTACAATCTTCCTCATTACTCATACTGCTCTCCAATATACATGGCGCAAAATTACCTGATCACTTATAATGAATCCGTCTACCTAGTACGTGACAAGTGCCAATGGGAATTATCACCTGAATATAGGGAGTTTTGTGCGACAATTAAAACCCCACGACAGAGGAGGTCAACTGGAAGACCGAAGAAGACAAGAATTCTTTTGCGCGGAGAGGAACGAACAAGAGTAAAGTGCGGGCGATGTAAACAAATAGGGCATAATTGTCAGAAGTGCAAGTTTCCTATACCCGATGAATAACATACTTTGTAATTTATTTTGTGTTGTATGATACATACTTTGTAATTAATTTTGGTGGATGATGAAATCTAGCTTTTAAATTACAAGAAACATAGCGTTGTACTAAACTATTTCATGCTTGCCTCACTCAATTTCCAATTTGCCTCGCTCAATTTCCAGTTTGCCCCCCTTAAGTTCCAGTTTGCCCCACTTAATTTTCAGTTTGCCCCGCTCAATTTCTAGTTTTTCCCGCTTAATTTCAAGTTTTCCCTGTTCAATTTCAAGTTTGCCCCCCTCAATTTTCAGTTTGCCCTACTCATTTTCCAGTTTGCCCCTCTCAATCTTCTATTTGCCCCACTCAATTTCAAGTTTGCCCCGCTCATTTTCTAGTTTGCTCGAGAAGACAAAATTATGCAATCTATAATAGAAAAGGTGCCGATAGTTCACAGAAAAAAAAAGAAGCAAAAATGCAAGTACTGAGATGCAATGACCATTGACAGTACTGTGCTCCAAACATAAATATTTCAAAATGTTTAAAACATCTTCAAAGGATGCAATGTAACAAAAAATTTTCAACAAGCAGCCAAATTAAGTTACGATGCGAGTCTTCGCGATGTCGAAAAAAGAAATTAAGTTAGTGACTGGCATCTACGTTCTAGTTTCTTTTGATCCTCAGAATCAGGGGATGGTGGGGGCGCTCCCTCCCTTTGCACACTACACAAGACTGCCTTTATCGTGTGATACATCTTGTGCACTTTTTGCTTCAAGTACTACTGATCTTCTTTCATCTCACCCATTTAAGCCTTAAGAGCAGATAGACGGTCAGTGAAGCCTTCGGTCCCAACTGACTTAGCCCGATCATCCTCTGTGACTTCCCTCCTCCTCCCTCATCCCCTCTCACTTCTTCCTCTTGCTCTTTTCCTTCTTTTTCGACTTCATCTCTAATCCCATCTTCTGGGGCCTTCTTAACGAGTTTCATCCGAACTAGGGTGTCTCGTCCTATCCTCTTTACCCTCATCGGGGTGCCACCCGTCAATTTAAGTCCAAAATGGGTCGCTAGCTTACATATGAATTGGCTAAATGGAAGGCCCACATTCCGAGGGTGAATGGCTGCCTTCACAATATGATGAAGAACCACCGAAGGGATGTAGACATCCGCCTCTTGGCCTATTTGATAGAGAAACTTCACCATGTAGGTTGAGAGTTCGGTCTTATTTCTAACTCCTGGGTGCAGATTGAATGTGAGGATATGGTGGAGAATCCTAAAATCATCTGTCAAATCAGATCCCAATAAGGTAACATTCAACCTGCAATCGACAACAGTCCTGTATAAGAATCGGGACCGTTGTTGTTGATTCGTAATCGATTTCAAATCATCTTCCTCTATATAGACTGTACCCCCTGGAGCACCTGTGATATTACGGTAGCATTGACCTCGATGACGTGTGTGCCCAACCCTATATTAAATCCTAGGGGATCTGATTTGGGGTTGAGAATAAGATTGTAAAATGCCATTACCTGCGCTTTAGTAGCCGGTGTGTTGCCTTCGAAGATAGTGTTGAAACCACGCGTTAAAAGCTGACCCAACAAATCATAATCAGTGAACAAATCGTGATCGATGTATGTTTCGAAAACAACATCCCGCCCCGCAAATCTACCTTCATCAAATAGAGTGGCTTGGTTTGTGGAAGCCCTGGTATCACGCTTCCTCTGCGAGCATCGCTCCCCTTCCTCCATACTCCTTTTTCGGCTCAACATCTTCTTCCTCGTGAGCGAAAGAAGTAGAGGGATGGAGAAAAATGATCCAAATGTTGAAAGAAAAGCCATTGTAAGGGTTTAGAGGAAGCAATGATAGAGTTTGGGTGGGTAGGTTTAGTCTTACAACATTTGAGGGTTTAGAAATGCGGCTTAAGTGAGCCCAACCCTATTTATATATAGTATCCGACAGTCCCACGGTGCCACCGTGGTCCTTTGGACTGTCCACGGTGCCACCGTGGACACGACGGTGCCACCGTGCGACTTTGAATTTCGAATATCTACAGTGGCATTGGACTGTCCACAGTGCCACCGTGGACACGACGGTGCCACTGTGGGACTTTCAATTTCGAATATCCACAGTGGCACCGGACTGTCCACGGTGCCATCGTAAGATTCCTAAAATCGATGTCCCACGATGCCACCGTGGGCATTGGGGTGTTATCGATTTTGGGAGTCTCACAGTGGCACTGTGAGCTCAATCATATGAATGATATGGATCAACTTAGCATATCAATTGGCTTGGGTCACTAAAAATGGCATCATCATGTAAACTATTTGGATCATAAGAAGCAACTCCAATCTTATGAAGTATGTCAATCATCAAATGAGCCTAATCATATGAACATCCACGATTCAATGAATTGACCCAAGCATGTCAAAGGTTTGAATCTCTAGAACAGACAAAATCATGTGAAAAACTTAGATCACTATAAACAAACTTAACAAACTAAGAATTGAACGGGGCAAACTTGAAGATTGAACGGGGCAAACTAGAAATTGAGTAGTGCAAATTGGAAAATGAGCGGGGCAAAATAAAAATTGAGCAGGGCAAACTGGAAAATGAGTGGGAGAAACTTGAAATTGAGCAGGGGAAACTTGAAATTAAGCGGGGCAAAATGAAGATTGAGCGGGGCAAACAAAAAGTTGAGCAGGGCAAATTAAAATTGATCGAGGCAAATTAGAAATTGAGTGGGGCAAACTAGAAATTGAGCGGGGTAAACTTGAAATTGAGTGGGGCAAACTGGAAATTCAGCGGGACAAATTAGAAATTGAGTAGGGTAAACTTGAAATTGAGTGGGGCAAATTAGAAATTCAGCGGGGCAAACTGAAAATTATATAGGGTATATCAAACACCGTATATAATGGCATTGGGAAATTATACAGGGTATATTAAACATTGTATATAATACAACATGAGCAAGGGAACATTTATAGGTTATAAATTTATAGGAAATTATACTGGGGATGCACATCTAGCTGGGAAATAGGTGGCCTAAGGAGAACTAGCCACTCGAAAAAGTATTTAAATGTATGCCCAAGGAGAACTATCCAGCTGAAAAAGACCATACAACGAGGACACCCAAGGTGAACTAGTCTCCCTGAAAAGTACTTAAAGGTACGCCCTAAGGAGGACTAGGCACCCGGAAAAGTCCATGTAACAAGGACGCCCAAGTGGTAAGAATGCACATGATATTAATTTAGGATCACCTGGTAAAATACTCTATGGTACAGCCCATAGTGACCCAAGAAACTCCGTGTCTTACATCGACTACCCGATAAATTTCGTATGCCATGAAAATGCATGATTAACCCAGCCATTATTATTCCAATTCCAAAGCCATTATTATTCCAATTCCAAACAAGCATTTTTAGAAAGCTCAAAGGTCACTAAGGGGGGTTTGTCACATTCTACCATCCCTGGCTCATGAGACTAACAACTATAATGTTTAAAGAGTAACCCCTTTAACTAGTGGTCAATCATTGTCCAATAAGTGGAACTTATCATCGCAAGGTTGCACATAGATGGTTCGTCAAAGCCACATAGGCAAATATTCCATTAAAACTGGCAGGGCGAATAGTTTGTCCCAAGGACGTGATGGAAATGAGATTATCCCCAAAAAGTCTTATAGGCACAAACGACCCACGAGAGGGTAATCCCACAATAGACGTTCTATTTAATTTTATTAGGATAAATGACCACTAGTTTGAGGACCCCCCAAAACACCATAAGATAACGGCAAGTGGTAAAATAAGCTACGTATAATCTGAATAGCACTTGTACATTTAGAATATTCATCTTAACCTAAATAGAGGTATTGAGATCCATAGCATATTCATATAATTGAATTAAAGTTCAATTATCAATCATTTGTAAATCAATATACATGTAGAGAGGAACATCTATCATCATTTCCTTTTAATACTATATTAAGCAAACAATTAATATAAATGATCAATGTTAACTATCGTAATGTACCAAAGCTTGAAGGTGATCCTCACCTTTGATGTGGGTATACTTCTCCCTTCTTGCCAAACTCAATCTTGAATTCAAGACATTTCGAATCTAATCCAACCTAATTGATCTTTAATCAATTCTTCACAAAAAGATTTATACCTAAAAGATTTACATTCTACACTTAGATGTGAATTTTAGATTAGCCAAGGTGAAATTAACATTACATAGTAAAACACAGTCAGCTTACCTAATCTAACTGAGTTGACTATGCTAGTTCAACATGCTTCGACTTTATTGAATTTTAGTTCGGTAATGGAATCAAAACTTAGCCAAAATAAGGCCAACTTGGTGAGATGGCTCAATGAGTCGACTCGATGAGCCGATAGGTTTATCAAAGAATTAACAAACCCTAATTTCCTTGGAATTGCATTTGCATGAACTACTACTGTATTTGGGAAGGGTTGCTGACTTGTCTGAGTTTGTAATGCCTCGTGTTTTCAGGACCCGAGTATATGACTCGTTTCCCAAAAACCTGAGTGTTAATATATAGAGAGCCAAATTCCATATATATATATATATATATATATATATATATATATATATATATATATATATATATATATATATATATATACCCTTTTCTTTTAGATTTAACAATTTAGCGTAAGATGGACAAATCAACATAAAAGAGAATTTGCATTTATATTTAAAATATACAAGAGGCTGCCCATAATGACTTATACAAACCAATGTCTCGATATTAATAAATACAAGATTTACATAATTTAATACATGAGAAATATTAAAATGCATTTAAACATAAGCTACAAGATTGCACAACTTCTTTTAACAGGTACAACCATACATCCTTGACAATTATACCCGGCTCCTTATCAGTCTGAACTTGAATATCACTTAAGCCACCTGTGCTACCTGTATGGTTATATATTTGATGGATGAGTGACCAACTCAGTGTGAATTTTTCTCAAGATTACACACTGCCGCCTTAGCTAAGCATAGCATGAAAAGCAATAAGGCATACAAAACATAACATAATGCAGTCTTATTATATGCATGGATGCTTAAATGCATCATCGACCTAGAGATGCTCATCCAGTCGGTAGTTGGACTCATCACCCATGTAAAGGCTGACAATTAATGAAGCACATCACATGCGTACATCACATACTGCATAATGACCAACCATTATACATCACATACGTAGATTGATAGTCAGTGGTTTAATAGCTAGCGAAACGATACCCCAATAACTTGAAGGCCACGTGCTACAACATCCAGAAATATCCACTTGTCATCGCCAATATGTCATATATGCATGATTAACTAGGCCATTATTAGTCCAATTACAATCAGCCGGTTTAATAAAGCTCAAGGTCATTATGAGAGGCTCGTTACCCAACGTAGGCCGACAGCTCGGGTATAGTGTCCTATTCCACCATCCCCGGCTCATGAGATTCCCCCATCTTAGGATATTTAATGGATGCTCGTCGACCAGTGGCCAATCAAATTCAATAAGTAGGGATTACCATCACATGGTATAGGCCATCGAAGCCACATCGGGCAAACCTTAAAACATGGGACAGATGTCAAATGGCAACGGCAAAATGGGTACACAGAACATCAAATCAATTGGCAAAAGGGTCAAGCAAGGCTAAATCAGAGCGGTTAAAAGAGATCATTTCTAAGCCACTTAAACTATATGCCTTATGGATGGTAAATCCCACATCAATGTTCCATATCCCATATATCATCTAAATCGAGAGCCCATTTCTTACCACAACCCATCTTGTTACATCCTAAGTATGGGTTCACGTACACAAGAGAAAATTACCCACTAGTAAGTGTAGTGAATAGAGATTCATAAGCAACTTACAACAATTCATATGAAAGCATATATATATATATATATATATATATATATATATATACATATATATATATATATATATATATATATAGCATGCCAGATGTATATGAAGCACTTGATATATAATAATCGCAAAGATCATGGATTGAAATTTAAATGGAAGCCATCATGTAAATAACTATTGTATGCAATCATAAATCAAATATAAGTCATGTCTTAAGAATTTATGACTAATGTGAGAGATCATATCCTATAAGATAATACGTGTGATTCTAATAAAGACTATTACTTAACCAATTTGAAAATGGAAAACTTAAGGGAAAGAAATCATCACCTGATGAACCGAATCACCTTCTAGTATCGCTAAGTGCTTGCGCCCTTAGAATTGAATCCTACCACAAATCATAAACTTATACAATTAGATCCAAGTTCTATGCACTACCTAGGTTTAAGATCATAGCCTAGGGTTTGAATTATTTATCTTAGGATTTTAATATAAAATTAGGATTTTCATCCTAGGGTTTAGTTCTAGGCTTAGATTTTAGGATTTGAATGCTAATTGAATTACAATCGATCGTAATGCTAATAATACTAATAATTTCAAAACAACCATTAATATTAATAATATACTTAATATTAGCTAACGTGACACTAATAATCATTGTGATGAAAATACATAGTATGCTCTAACCTCAATGATACAATTTAATAATGACAAATTAATAAAACACTAATATTTAATAATGATAACTTTTATACGTAATAACTAATATTATTATAGATAATTTACTAAAGGCTATTCATTTCTAATATTAATAATCTTAATAATGATAGAAATGGTAACGATGATAATTGTAATCTAAATAATTTCAATCAGGAAAGAAAATGTGAACTCACCTTGGCCGACTCGGTAGTTCAACTTGACCTCCATCTAAACCATCGACCCGCCCCGCAACTCAACCTGACTCGACTCAACTGAGTCGACCCAACTCGACCTCAGCAAGGCCTGGACCAGGCCCAAGCATTACCCGGCCCAGCCGGACTAGGTCTCAGCTAAGTTGACTTAGTTCCAGCCAAGTTGACTCGGTCTCTTCTCTATCTTCCTCTTCTTTTTTTCTCTCTTTCCTCTCACCATTGTTCTACTTCTCTTCTTCCTTTCCTTCTTGCTGGAACGTCCAGCAGGCCTCTAACTCGAGCCAGCTGACTTGGCAGCGAGTCAGCTCTCCCTCTCCCAACCTAAATTCTCTCCTTCTCTAGTTTCTCTTTTCTCTCTCTTTTCCCACTCTTTCTCTCTTCTTCTTATTTAGAGAGGTCCAGCAGCCCCTGGACTCGACCCAGCCATTGGGCCAGCAGGCTGACTCGGTCCCAAACCGAGTTGACTCGGTTTGGCTAGGACAGCCTTCACCTTCTCCCCTCTTTTCCTCTCAACCTCCTTTCTTCTTCCCTTCTTCTCGTTTTCCACCATTTTGCTGGAACCGCTGACTTAGACAGGGCCCATGTAACGTGCCCAACATTTGGACCCAGCCCGAGACTCGGCCGGGTCGAGTTACCGCGACACAACTCTCCTATCTCTCTGCTTTCCATCTTCTGTCTCCTTTTCTGTCTCTATCTTTTTCCCCCTCATGCAGCTATTACACCAGCCCCTGCCGACCCCAGCAGAGTCGCCTGATAACCCAACAGATGCGGTGGAGAAGAAGACCGCTGTTAATGGCGGATTGCAAAACCATGGGTTTTTCTTCATTTCGACATTGCTGGCTAATGTGGAGGGGCACATTAGAGCTTGTCGAAGCAAGATTTCGAAGCTTGGCCACAGATTTTTCAGTGGGTTCGAATGAAGGGTGGAGTCTACCGTTTCTCGAGTGCAGCCACAAGAACCTCGTGAAATCTCTGAGAAGATTAATGTTCGCGGATGCTGTGAGGTCCTGAAGTCATCTAAGGTTCGAGTGGATGGCTTGGAAGCTAGGGTTGCCAAAACCAGAAGCAGGGAAAAGAGATCAGCCGCTCTTTCTCTTTGATATATACGTCGGCTGTTCGAACCCTAATCCAGAAACTTGAATGGCTGAGATCTCGTCAAATGGATGACTGAGATCGACTAGAAGCTAGGGTTTCCATTTATGGTAGCCATTAGATAAAGAACGGAAAAACCTTTCCGTTTATATGTTTGCACCCTCGATCTGTGTAAACTTCATCAACGGCTGAGATTTCAGCCTGTGAATGCTTGTAAAGGCGCCTATGGACGGCTAGGATGGACGCAAATGGAAATGCACAGATTGCCAGTCTGTCAAACGAAAGTCCCCATTTCTCTTCTTCTTCTTCCTCTTTTTTTTTTTTTTTTTTTTGGAGAATCCCGACCACGCGTAACTCCCTCGCACCTGATGTTGCATGGGCGGCGTGGTTTTGGTAGGATGGGTATGATCTACCTGATGAATGGTTTGGATCAGCTAAAGGTGGCCCACAGTAGCGACAATGGCTTAATTTTGAAGGGGTAGGAAACACACTTTCACTCGCACGTTGCCTGTTTGCATCCAACATTATGCGCTCCTATGTGGACAAAGGCAGGTGATTCTGATGAGGTTTTGGCTGGAACTGAGGGCCACACCCGATGGATGGTTCAGATCATCTAGAAGAATCATGATGGTGGCCCATAGTGGGATCAAAACGAACATCGTCCGTTTAAAACGGCACTGGCGAGAGAAAAGTGGAGGAAGCCATTGCTTCTTTAGGCAAGGCACGGGTCAAAGCCGATTTGACCAGATCCCTGGTCGGGCGCATTTTGGGAGTGTACATGCTCTGTGCACGTGTAGAATGTGTGGGGCTCATAGTGATGTTCTGGTGAAATCCAATCCGTCCATGATGTGCAAGGGCTTAACTGGGCCATCTGGACCGGAGATGTGGTAGATCGAATGCTTAGGTGGGCCATGCTAACTGAATCATGGTCTTTAGGTGCCGATTACATCGATCCAACGATCGAATCGACCCCAATCTGACCATCAACGGTCAGAAGGTCCTAATGGGTCATTTTTGTATTCAAGACTTGTCACTATCCAATCAATAATATTAATATTAATTTTATTTTATTTTACTATTATTACATGGATATATATTTTATCATATTGTGCTCCTATAGGTTATTAGGACTACCCATCTCATGATTTTATATTTTTAATATTTAACTATTATTACCTATACATTGCTATTTTTATTTATTTATTATTATTATTATTATCATACCTATATGTAAGATGTGAGACTATTCTTGATTCATGAAGTCGAATAAAGCTGAGCTGAGTTAGTTTTTGCATAAGCTGACTCAAGCCACCTATAATAGTCGAGGAAACACCAGGGAGTCATTGGTGGATTATCCGATGTGGTGGCTAAAATTCATGCATTGGGCCTTAAGATTGATGATGAACTCTTGATTTTCTTAGTTCTGAATTCCCTACCTTCACAGTTCAGTCAATTCCAAATCAGCTATAACACTTAAAAGAAAAATAAACATTAAATGAACTGATATCGCAGTGCATTCAGGAGGAAGAGAGACTTAAAAGGTTGATCAAGATAGAGTGCACACCTAGTGATATCTGGTAAAGGATAAAAGGGGAATAAGAAAAGAAAGTACAATTTAGGAAAGCATTTTACGGGTCCTATGAGTGGCAATTAGCCTAACTCGGAGGGAAAAACAAAGAAGAAAAAGTGAGGTCCTAAAGATGGCTGCTTACTTCTGTAAGAAGCCTAGTCATCAAAAGAAGGATTATGCGTATTAAAGAATGACATATTTTTAAGGTTAAGAATCAAGTTTTAATCTGTTTTGAATCGAATTTAGCTTATATGTTTACAAACTCCTAGTGGATAGACTCTAGTGCAACTATTCACATATGTAATTCCATGCATGATATGCTCTAAAGTCAGACACAAATTGATGCAAAAAAAATTGATCTATATGGGGAATGACATTAGAGTAGACATGGAAGCTATTAGAGTATGTATGCTTAGGTTATCATCGGGACATTCTTAATCTAGTAAATACTGTTTGTGTGCATTATATAAGGCGTAATTTGGTTTTCATTTCTTTTTTAGACAAGTATGGTTATAAGTGTAAATTTAGAAATGAAAATTTGAGTATTTACTATGATTTAGCTGTGATTGGTTTTGGAAGTTTAGTTAATAACATTTATCAGCTAAATTTACATGTTTCACATGTCTACAGCTTTAACTCCTCACATGGAAATACTTAAGGCATCAAACGAAGTTTGGACCGTAAAAATTTCTCCATGTTGTGGCACAGACAATTAGGCTATATCTCTCGTGAGAGATTAAAAAGACTTGTGCGTAAAGGAATTCTCCACTCTCTAGACTTTTCAGACTTTGGGGTCTGCATAGATTGCATTAAAGGTAAATAGATTAGAAACAAGAAAGAGTGTGCCATTAGTGGCATATGATTCGTGGAAGTGATTCATACAGACATCTGCAGACCATTCCCTACAGCATATTAGAATGAGCAGAAGTATTTTATCACATTCATAGACGACTACTCTCGTTACGGGTACTTATACCTTATTAATGATAAGTCAGATGCCCTCGATACATTTAAGATCTATAAGTCTCAAGTCGACAATTAACTCGATAGAAAGATAAAAGTCGTTAGATCCAAGTATGGTAGTGAGTAGTATGGAAGGTATGGCGAATCTGGGCATAATCTAGGGCCATTCATTTGATATCTAAAAGATCATGACATCATAGCATGGTATACGATGTCTGGTACCCTAGAGAAAAATGGTATAGCGGAAAGGCATAATCTCATCCTAAAGGACATGGTGTGGTTTATGATTAGTAATTCAACGTTACTAGAATCTTTATGAGGTGATGTGTTGAAAACAATGTGCATATCTTAAATAGAGTTCCAAGTAAGACTGTAATGAAAACTCCATAGAAATTGTGGATAGGGCAAAAGGCTAGTTTATAATACTTTCATATATAGGGTTGTGCCATAGAAGCCAAACCGTATAACCCGCATGATAGAAAGCTTGAGCATAGAACGGTTAGTTTCCTCTTTATTGGATATCCAGAAAGATCTAAATGATTTAGATTTTATTATTCATCCTATTCCATGAGAGTCATTGAGACTGTGAATTCTAGGTTTATTAAGAGTATTGAAGATAGTGAGAGAATGAACTTAAGAAACATTGTGTTTGAGGAAGAGCGAATTGTGATTCCCACCACAATCGTTCAGAGTAACGTGGTTGTACGTCCAGCAACAAACCCTGAGATCCATATGGATGAACATGTAGAGCCTCAAATACAACCCACTGATGAGGAAATAGAAAACCCAATTCAAAATTTTGAGCCTTTAAGACGATCACATAGAGAGAGAAGATCTGTGATTATAAATGATTACATCGTCTATCTGCAGGAGCATAAATTTGACATTGGGGCTGAAAATCATATTGTATCTTTTTCACTAGTAAAAAAAATGTGAATTCTTCTCATTGATTCTATGTCATGAAGGATGAATTGAAATCCATGAGGGATAACAAAGCCCAAGACATTGTTAAATTGCCTAAAGGGATTAGGTTGATTGGTTGTAAGTGGTATTCATCCAAGGGCAATATCGACAGATATAAAGCCAGACTAGTTGCAAAGAGTTTCAGTCAATGTGAGGGCATTGACTTTAAGGAGACTTTCTCATCTGTGTCCAAGAAAGACTCATTTATGATCATTATGGCTCTTGTGGCTCATATGGATTTAGAGTTATATTAAATGGACGTAAAAATTGCATTCCTTAATAAAGATCTAAGTGAGAATATATATATATATATATATATATATATGTTACAGATAGAAGGTTGTGAGAAAAAGTCTTAGAACATCTAGTCTGCAAGCTCAAGAAGTACATTTATAGGTTGAAACAGGAATTACAATAGTGGTACCTAAAGTTTCATGAACTTGTTTCCTTATATGGTTTCTTTGAAAACACTGCGGATGAGTGTATATATGTGAAAGTTAGTGGAAGTAGTTTACTATTTTAGTGTTGTATGTTGATGGCATTTTATTGGCCAGTACTGATAATGGACTATTGTATGAGACTAAGAAATTTCTATCTCAAAACTTTGAGATAAAAGATCTTGGTGATGCATCATTTGTCATTAGCATTCATATTAGTCGGGATAGATCGCGTGGACTATTTGGCCTATCGCAAAGGGCCTATATTGATAGGGTTCTTAAAAGGTTTAACATGCAAGGTTGTGCTCCTAGCCAAGCACCTATTATAAAAGGTGATAGGTTTGGCCAATTTCAGTGTCCTAAGAATTACTTAGAAAAGGACAAGATGAAAGATATTCCATATGCATCAGTAGTAGGGAGCATCATGATTGCTCAGGTCTATATGCATCCGGATATTGCTTTTGTGGTTAGAATGTTGGGCAGGTACCTTAGTAATCTATTGATGAACCATTGGATAGTTGTTAAGAAAGTATTGGGCTATTTGCAAAGGACAAAGGACTTCGCACTCACGTATAGGAGATCCGACCATTTGTAGCTGGTTGGATATACATATGTAAATTTTTCGGGCTGTCTTGACAACAAGAAGTCCACCTCATGTTATGTATTCATGATGGGTAGTGGATTTGTAAGATCCATGTCCTTTGTAACACCGCTCATGCTCACACATGTCCCAACTTGCACTATTGATAGACCATACACTGCACCCTAGCGCACCTAGAAATCCCACCTAAGTGATTTTTCTTGGATAACCTTGAAACCTCTGCCATGTGGACTGTGTCATCGTAGCAGTCGTCATGACAAAAACTGTATGTCAATCCGATTCTCTGTTAGTGAGATATGACTCATAGAATCCACAACTAAATTATGTATCCTGTAACATGAGCAACATTTATTGTGCTAGGCCCATTGGACTTGGGCCAATGTGGGCCTAAAGCCCACTTTCTAGAACATAGGACTTATCACAAAATAAGACAATTAGTACATGACAATAAAATTGAGCTAGCACATATAAGACAATGCACTGTGAGACAAAATTGGATATTACCCCAAAATCCATTATTAGCCTTCTCCCTAATCATAGCCCACGTCCACCTCATCCTACACATGCATCCAATGCATATCTTGGTTGGTGCCACATCACTTCAAACAACCAATTGCGACACTCCATTTTATCATGTACCATGCATCACCTACAACCCACAACCCTTATCCATCCATTACCCAATGCATGTCTAGATTTCTTCCGCCTTGGCCAATGCATGCTTAGCACCATCCACCCCATCCATCCACTACCCATACCATACACCACCTTCCACCTCACTTTTAGTATCAACAAGATCCCATAAACTTGCCACATCATCCTGTGTAACACCCTATATTTTTTAGTACTCGGGTGTTACCATGATGACCTAATTTAGTAAACGCAAACTCAAATTTATGTGAACATCCACACATTGTAGCTTAAATTTGACCCTTGTGAGTGATTTAGGACTATGAGTCAATGCATCCATCTGTCGGTTATTAAGATGGACCATTATACCACAAGAGAAATCTACTCTTTTGGTTTAAACACCCTGATGGGCAAATTAAATCGCCCATTGCCAATATCAAACATTAGATCCTCAAATCCGTCGTCCATCAGGCCATGGACTAAGAACTTTTGATCTGCATTAATCATAACTTAAACACATAAGTAAACTACCATGTTTCCTCTAAATGTGGTGGGGAATGCTAGAGACCACTGACGGTCAGGTTTGGAATTGATCTGACCGTCGAATGCATGGGAATCATAGTTTGAAACCAAAAAAATAAATGTTGTGTGACCCATCTGGTTAAAATGACATCAGTTTACAATATATAGTGGCCTTGGGTGGCTCACTAGTTAGATGAACGGTTCTGATCACAGGAGTGGACCACAAATCATCGCGAATCGATGGTGATTGGCACTTAATGGCCATAATTCAAATGATATAGCCCACCTAAGTCATGGAACTACTTTGTTCTTTGGACTGGGCCATAATGCGGGCTGACAAAACAGATGAACGGAGTGGATTGAACCAAAAACATCATGGTGGACCCCACATGGGAGTGCGTGTGCACGGTTCGAGCACACCCGAGGTGCACCAGATCGGGGAGCTCGGTCAAACCGGGTCTGACCTGATGAAAATGGGAATGAAGGAGGGAGCTTTCTCCCTGCCTCCTGCCTTCAGCGCCTTTAAACGGATAACATCCATTTGGACGTGATGTGACCCACCATGATAATTTGAATGATAGATCCAAATAGTCCATCTTGTAGAGAACCCGAACATGAACAAAACCATGGTCGATCTACCTATTGGATTGCACATGTGCGTACAAAAGATCAGATGTGAAATGGTTTCATGAAGCTGGCTATTTTTTAAAACAAAAGGAGTTCCATTTTCCCTCTTTCCACGCTGGTGATCCGCGTGGTTTGCCTCTACAGCATCTCAGCCCTCCACGTAGAGCCATCGTAGCCCTTCAAACTACTGCTCTCCTTTGGCTATTAATTGAGTTTTCTTCCGCCGCCACCGTAAGATGAAGCTAAGCTCGTTAGGATAAAAGTACTAACAACCTTCCATTTAGTGGGCGCCATTGCGGTCATAGGAAGAATCCATGCTGTCCAT
The DNA here is from genome assembly GCF_029962835.1 of Magnolia sinica. Classification (NCBI taxonomy): domain Eukaryota; kingdom Viridiplantae; phylum Streptophyta; class Magnoliopsida; order Magnoliales; family Magnoliaceae; genus Magnolia; species Magnolia sinica. The sequence continues at coordinate 25,508,928 of NC_080581.1, forward strand.
TTGCCTCTGTTCATCGAATCAGCCACCTAATGATGACCCGCCATTAACGGTCGGGCCATCTTCTCCATTGGCTAAAAGAAACCACCACCATTTGTGGGCCCCATTGTCTGATCTATAACGATCATTCGATGGGCCGTGGCGTCAGAACTCCATCTGTGGCTCTAGATTGCAAACATGCAAGCAGGTTCGGTTGTGCTATTAGAGATCTCTAGCTGCTTGAAGTCATTAAAACGCAACTAATCCAAAGGATTAGTTGCATTCAAATCCCGTATAAATGAACTAAGAGAGCCCTATTTAAGCTCTCTTTTAGCTAGGGCAGCCCATCGAAAAGAAATGAAAGAAAAGTGAAATAGACAGGATGCTGTTCCTCCCACCATGTTGGGTCGAGTTGACTCAATCCTGGCTGAGTGATTCCGGCACTGTTGCTGGGACGGAGAGAAACGAGAGAAGAAAGAGAAGAGAGGATGGGGCGCCGCCCGCCATTGCTGCACTAGCTGAACTCAGACTGAGCTCGGTCTGAGTTTGATTGCCGACCCTATCTGGTTATCAGAGAAGAAGGAAAGGAGTAGAGATAGAGAGAAGTGGGACTGTGCTACCTCACCGAGGTTGGGTCGAGCCAACAGAGGTTGGGTCAAGTCTGCTCCTGGTCTGGTCCAGTAGCTCTTGGACGGTACAAGAAGAAGGAGAAGAAGAAGAAGAAGAAGAAGAAGAAGAAGAGAGAGAGAGAGAGAGAGAGAGAGAGAGAGAGAGAGAGAGAGAGAAGAAGAAGAAGAAGAAGAAGAAGAAGAATAATAATAATAATAATAATAATAATAATAATAATAAGAGAGAAAGATAGGGAGTTTAGGTTGGTCGCTGATGAGTCAACTCGATTGAAACTCACCTAGCCCAAATGAGTTGATCCAGGTTGAGGTGAGTCAACTTAGCTTCCTGAAATGATTAACCCTAATTTAATGCAATTAAATATTTAGTTGGTTTCTTAGTTACAAGTATTTGAATGATATTGGTACAGATCATTTTTGTTGAGAAGGATAAATCATTTCGAGCTGCGATTAGATCCAAGTTGACTTGTATTTTTGGTAAGCAGGCCCTATTCTATCTAAAATGTTCATTATAACTACTTAGTGACTAATTTAAGATTCAAGATTCCACATTTTCTTATATTTAAATTTATACTTTAGTTTATCTAGTTGTGCCAATTTGAATTTCACTCGGATGCACATTGGGAACTTTAATCATTTGGGCGCATCCGAATCTATTTTATCCTAACCATTCACATGTGATATTTTAGGTTAATTGAGTGTTTTAAATCATTTAATGGTCTCTCACCAAGCAAGAAATAAATCTACACTCTAAGGTAAGAACTCACCCTCTGAGCTCCCCACTTAAATTCATTAATCTAATCATAGATGATTCCTTAATCCCTCCCATTTAGTATCTCCTAAGTTACCTGATTGAGTTACTTAAATTATTATGTGAATATGTTAATATGTTGTGCAATTGATTTCTATGTTAGATAATAGACATGTCTCTTTAAATTTTAGCAAGCATAAATGATTGATGTTCACATGCTATTTCCATATGCACAACTTGCTAATTAATCAGATGTTTGCTACTTGCGATTATTTAATTGAATGGAACTTATCAGGGACCCACCATCTTACTGTCCCTATTTGGCTCACTAAAAGAAATAACACTTTTATCGACAAAATTTTTGCCGACGAAAATTTTTGTTGGTAAAACTATTATAATTTTTAACATAGAAAATTTTTGCGCTATTTTGAAAACTTTCGCAGTAAGAGTTTTACCGACGAAAATTTTCATTGGTGAAAGGCACAAAACCACTTTTATTAATGAAAATTTTTGTTGGCAAAACTGTTATATTTTTCACTTAAGAAATTTTCGCGCTGAGTTTTACCGACGACCTGAAACCGTCAGGAATAATGTTTTTACCAACGAAAATTTTCATCGGTAAAACTGTTATATTTTTCACTTAGAAAATTTTGGCATTGAGTTTTATCGGCGAACTAAAACCATCGGGAATAATGTTTCTACTGACGAAAATTTACGTCGGTAAAACTGTTATATTTTACGGATAGAAAATTTTCGCGTTGAGTTTTACCGATGAACTAAAACTGTCGGGAATAATGTTTTTCCAGATGAAAATTTTCGTCGGTGAAACTGTTATATTTAGAAAAGTTTCGCACTAAGTTTTACCGACGAACTAAAACCGTTGTGAATAATGTTTTCACCGATGAAAATTTTCATTGGTAAAACTGTTATATTTTTCACTTAGAAAGGTTTCACATTGAGTTTTACCGACGAACTAAAACAGTCAGGAATAATGTTTTTACCGAAGTAAAACTTACGTTTTACCGACGAAAACTTTCATCGGGAATAATGATATAATTTTTAACTTGGGAAATTTTCCCGCTGCCTTGAAAAGTTTTACGGTAAGAGTTTTACTAATGGACCAAAGCCGTCGGGAATAATGTTTTTACCGACGAAAACTTCTGTTGGGAATAATGATGTAATTTTAACTTAGAAAAATTTCCTGCTGCCTTGAAAAGTTTTGCAGTAAGAGTTTTATTGACGAACCAAAGCCGTTGGAAATAATGTTTTTACCGACGAACAAAAACCGTCGGTAAAGGTAGTATGTTTGTATATATATTTAGTTTTTATATCATATGAGTGGAAATTTTTTATGTATATAATTAAAAGGTAATATTTAAATGCTTTGTAATATCACATGAAAAAGAATATTGAAAAGTTTAGAAGTTTTAATTATGTTTGAGAAAAAATTTGAGAACAAAATGATGCTTTTGAAGAAAAAAATTGGCATTTTGAAATTTTTGAGAAAAAAAATTAAAATATGAGAAATTTTGAGATTTTGAAAATAAAAATTCAAAATTTGTATTTAAATTTTTTTTTGAAATATTTTATAATAAAAATGATATTTTGTTAAAAGAATAAAAAAATAAACATTTTGAAAAAAATTGTTATTTTTAAATGGAAATTGAAATTTATCTGTGAAAACTAAAATTACTAAATTATTAGGCACATCCACTAATTGAACCTTTAATCGGTTTTGGACAATCTAATTAGTTTAGATTGAAGAGTAAATAACTTCAGATGTTTAAATCAAATTTCATTGAAATTGTTGATCAATCTTGTATGCCCAATATCTTTCTCATATGTAGCTTGATTGAGGCAAGTAACTAGTCAAATTGAGAGTATTGATTAGTAAAATAGAGTGAATGGAACAGACATGTAAAATGGGCCAAATATTCTGGTCAAATTTGCGACCCAACTTACTGACCTCGTGAGAACTTAAGAATTGATGTTAGTAAGTTTTGTGGGCCCCATCATGATGTGTTTTGAACATCAACACCGTGGATTTGATGTGTCCCCTTTAGGTTATGAGATATCTCAAAAATCATTTGTATACAAAACTCAAGTGGGCCATACCATCTAAAACTATGTGAAGACATCCTAAAAAATATAAAAGCACTTGGTGGGGCCCACATGAGTTTTTGATGCGGTTGAAACTTGGTCTGACCCCTCATCCAAGTGGGACACACATAATGAGTGGGTTAGATATGTGAATCACATTTAGGCAGGCCCAATATATGATTATGAATGTTTTAAGGAAATCCTTCTCCACTACATTTAGGTGAGTTACTTGTTACCCTTACCAGAGTAAACTCTGTGGGGTCCACCGTTATTTATTTATTTTATCCACTCCATTCATCCATTTTAATAGATAATTTGAGGCCTAAAGAACAAAAAGGAAGCATATCCAAAGCTCAAGTGGACCACACCACAGGAAATAGTGTGATTGAACCTCTACCATTTAAAATTTCTTGGAGGCCATAGAAGTTTTGGATCAAGTTGATGTTTATGTTTTCTATTCATTGATATATTCTTGGAGGCCATAGAAGTTTTGGATCAAGCTGATATTTTTTGGACAATCTAATCAGTCCAGATTGAAGAGTAAATAACTTCAGATGTTTAAATCAAAATTCACTCAAATTGTTGATCAATCTTGTTTGCCCAATATCTTTCTCATATGTAGCATGATTGGGGCGAGTAACTAGTCAAATTGGGGGTAATGATCAGTAAAATAGAGTGAATGGACCAGACATGTAAAATGGGTCAAATATTCTGGTCAAAATTATGACCCAACTTATTGACACCATGAGAACCTAAGAATTAATGTTAGTAAGTTTTGTGGGGCCCATCATGATGTGTGTCGAACATCAACACCGTGCATTTGATGTGTCCCCTTTAGCTTATGAGATATCTCAAAATCATCCATATACGAAACTCAGGTGGGCCATACCATCTAAAACTATATGAAGACATTTAAAAACTATAAAAGCACTTGGTGGGGCCCACATGAGTTTTGAATGCGGCTGAAACTGGGTCTGACCCCTCATCCAAGTGGGACACACATAATGAGTGGGTTAGATATGTGAATCACATTTACACAGGCCCAATATATGATTATGAAAGTTTTAAGGAAACCCCTCTCCACTATATTATGTGGTGTGGCCCACCCAAGTCATGGATTAACTTTATTTTTAAGCTCTTGGCCCACCCAAGTCATGGATTGACTTTCTTCATACCATTCAACGCTTTTCACGGATCATTTTAAGATATTAACTAAAAAATGGGGTGGGTCCAAGGCTTAAGTGGACTACAAAGTGGGGATTGAACATCCACCATTAAAAATAACAATCATAGAAGTTTTGGATCGAGCTGATGTTTGTGTTTTCCCTTCAAACATTACCCTCCCTCTCTCAGTCTCTCTCTTCCTCTCTCTCTGATCTCTCCACCATCCTCTCTTAGTCTCTCTCACATCCTCTCTCTCCCTCTCTCTCTCTCTCTCTCTCTCTCTCTCTCTCTCTCCCCCCCCCCCCCTCAGAGCTCAGAAACCCGATTGGAGATCCTACTCTTGATCTCTCATCTCAACGCTCTCAATCTGTCTCCTCAAAGCTCGAAAACCAGATTGGGGCTCCAACCATTATTTATTTATTTTATCCAATCCGTTCATCCATGTTAACAGATAATTTTAGGTCTACAGAATAAAAAGGAAGCATATCCAAAGCTTAAATGGACCACATCACAGGAAATAGTGTGATTGAAACTCTACCATTGAAAAATTCTTGGAGGCCATAGAAGTTTTGGATCAAGCTAATGTTTGTGTTTTCTCTTCATCCATATCTATTTAATATTATGAACAGGTTGGATGGAAAATAAACATTACTGTGGGCCCAAGGAAGGTATCAATGGTGGAAATCATTATTCCATACTGTTTCGTGTGGCATGGTCCACTTGAGCTTTGGATTTACTGAAAATTTGAGATCAACCTACACCATTCATCCATTTTTTGAGATCATTTTACAGAATTATCCAAAAAATGAATCATATCTAAAGATTAAATGGACCACACCATGAACACCAGCAGGATGATGATTTTCACTGTTGTAAAATTCGTAGGGCCCATCATAACGTTTATTTTCTATCCAATCTGTTCATAAGGTCATAAAGACTGGATGAAGAGGAAAAAAATTAATTATTGATCCAAAACTTCCGTGACCCCCTAAAGGGTTTCAATGGTAGACGTTCAATCCCCCAATGCTTCTTTCAGTGTGGTCCACTTGATAGTTAGATCTGTCTTATTTTTCGTCTCAAGACTTAAAACGAGCTCGCCAGATGGATGGACAGTTTGGAGATAACACATACCTCATGATGGGACCCACAGAACTTGCTGACATTAGCCAATCTGCTTCCCTTTCATTTAAAGATGGGTTAGGGCCGACGCTGTTCACTCCCCAAGTAGGGTTGTGATGTAGTAATAAACTCGGTGAGACCGAGGTCGAATCCCAAGGGACTGAAACTTGTATGTAATGAGACTAAGTAGAAGTAGAACTAGACTAAGATGAAATCTATATCGATTGAATTTAAGGAATAATGTCAAAATATTTATCTAAAATTTAGAATTCAAAGGTAGGAAACTAGGGATTCAGAGGATCCACTTATAGAGATCAGGGAGATCTTAGGCCTGCATCAAAAACTCAACTGGACTTAGAGTCTATCTTTATCCAGTTAAAGGGTGTAACCATAAAAATCAAGACTGAACTTCCTTTGATCTAGTTTTCAAGAGATGAAAGTGTAAGTGCCATAGTTTATAGCCCTGTGTGTTATCAAATTTGTGGTGCCAAAGACACAACTATGAAGCTTGCATATCTGAAGAACAATGCTCTACTCAAGATCAATTTCGATTAACAATCACTGTTCACAATCAAACTCGAGAAAGTGAGATTGTTATCAAGATCTCAAGATGCATTCAAGTTCTACCTCAAGATCTCAAGAAGCTTTCAAGTTTGAGCTCCATCAAGACTTCAAAGGTCACATGTCTCCTATGTTCAATGTCCTTACTTCACTCCTGAGGTATGACTGACTTTATGTTGACTTTTAGAGTAGGTCATTTTGGATACATAATTCATATGTTTTCTATAAGTGAGCTTGGTCTGCTCTAAGACTAGTCTTGGACTTTGTTCGATTAGTCCTAGCATTGCTTCGACCTGTCTAAGAAATTCCTAGATCAGTCATAAGTTTGTTACAAAAATCAAAAATTTTCTGTTAGGCTTTGACTAGTCCTGGGGACTATTCGACCAATCGTAGGAACAGTGTCGATTGCATCTTTGATCTGTCGTAGAGCTACGACTCAATGTACAGTGTTGAAAATCGACCTGTTTCGACCAGTCGTGTGAACCTATGACTAGTCGTAGGAGACCCACGACCAGTCGTAGACCACCTACGACCAGTCGTAAAACTGCCAAATCTTATCACGCCCGAATTTTTCAAATATCTGTTAGTTCTACGATCAGTTGTAGAGGTCTTTAGACCAGTCAAAGGTGTGATTTGCTCACCTATAAATAGAGCAAGAATCTTAGAATAAAAGATGAACTTTAAGCTAAATTATTTCGGCCTTTTGAGAGATAAGTCGGTGCTCCATATAAGCTAAGTGTGAATATTTAATATTCTCTTTCTTTAGCTTTGTTAATTGATTTTGTTTCTTGTATTCTAATCTAATCTGAAAAGAGGAATTGTTGTTTTCCTTTTTCTGGAATCAAAATCAATTAGAGTTAGCCCATTTATTTTAATTTAAAATCTATTAGAACCTAGAACCATTATAAAGTGAGTATTGGACATTGAACTTTGACATTCAAATCTCTACTCCGACTTGGTTCTTCTGGGCTGCTATAACGAAGGAGAAAATTAGGTATTTTACAATTTGTGTAATTTACTTTGTTTGGTTTTATTTGAGGTTAAGCCAGAAAAATCTCAAAGTTGTTAGTTATCTGAGGAGAGCCAGAAAACTCAGAATTGAGGGTTTTTAAATTGTGTAAGCCCTTTAAAAAAGACACAATTGTGAAGGCTTTGGGTGAACGTGTGAAAACCTATTTGATAGTGAACGCTAATATCCCCTGTATGAGGATATTAGGAGTGGAGTAGCATTCTGTGTGGCTATTGTTTAACAGTTGGTGAACACACAGGCGAACCACTATAATTCTTTGTGTTGTGAATGTGTGATCTATATTTCCTATCTTTTATCATTCAGAATTGTGGAATGTATGTGTGAATGTGAATGTTGTAATCATTTCATTTCAAGCACAGTGGGGAATGTTGTAATAATTTAGATTTACATTTCAACATTATATTTTTGCAATCTCTTTATTACGTTGAGTTTCTGTTTCACTATTTGTTCTAGAAATAAGGTTGTCCTACCATAAACCTTAGTTTTTGGTGTAAGGTTGTCCTTAGAACAATTTGTCTTTCTATTTCTCTATTTTAGGTTGCTTTCCATTCCTATTCTGTGATCGCTATCTATTCTTTATTTCATATTCCGCTGTATTTATTTTTAATTTGGCATAGTCCTATTCACCCCCGCCCCCCTCTAGGACATATAGCTTGGCCATTTCAAGTGGTATCAGAGCCTAATAGCTCGCTCTTATTGCTTTTATTTGGATTTAATTCCTGAGCTAACGATCTCAGCTATATAAAAGATGTCAAATTTTGATAGCCTATCAGTCACTAGGCCTCCACCCTTTAATGGCTCCAATATGCCTATTGAAAAGCCAGGATGAGAATCTTCCTCAAATCAATGGATGAGTGTGTGTGGCAAGCCACAGTGACTGAATGGAACCCACCAACCACTGAAGTGACTGATATTGATGGTTCAAAATCAATGAAAGTAACACCATATTTCTCATGGACCACCCTTCAGAAAAATGAAAGTAGTGTCAATGCAAAAGCACTAAATGCAATCACTTGCGCATTATCACTGGATGAGTTCAAAAAAATTATATCCTGTGATACTGCAAAGCAAGCCTGAGATATATTAGAAATGACACACGAGGGTACTACAATTGTCAAAAAATCTAAAGTCCAACTCCTCACAACTAAATTTGAAGAAATTCATATGGAGGAAAATGAAATGTTTATGGACTTTTACACAAGATTAAATGACATTATAAACTCAATGTGGGGTCTTGGCGATAAAATCCCAGAAAGTAAAGTGTGTGCAAAAATACTACGCTCACTTCCTGAACGGTTCAACTCTAAGGTAACCACAATCCAGGAACTTCGTGATACGGATAATATGAGGGTAGAAGAACTATTTGGTTCTTTACAAACCTATAAGTTAAACTTTAAAGCTCCTAAAAGTAAATTCATTGCTCTCAAATCTTCTAAAGTTATTTCTCAAGAAAACTCGGATTTAGAAAATTCTGAAGACGATATGGCTCTTTTAGTGAAGAAATTTTACAAGATTTTCAAAAGCAAGAAAATGGTAGATTTTCAAAAATCAAATGATAAGAAAAGATCTAAACCTAGATCTAAAAGTTGGAAGTCTTTAAAAGATAGTCAATGTTACAACTGCCAAGAGTATGGGCACTTAACAAACAAATGTCCTAAAAAGGACAAAACAAAAAGAGAGGGTATGTTGGCTACTTGGGATGAATCATCTGATTCTAAAGCTTCTTCTGAATCAGAAGATTCTAAGACCGAGTCGGGCAGTGAAGTTAAAGCCCTTATGACTCTAACCAAATTCAGTTTTTCAGATCATGATGATTCGACTGGCGAAGAAAATCTGAACAGTGATTATGAAAATGAAGATAATCTTCAAGATGCTTACAATGCCCTATACAAGGAAAGTTGTAAAATTGTTGTCAAACTTAAGCTTCAAAAAGAAAAGTTTTTTAAACTCAAAGAATGTTTTGAATCACTTGTTTTAGAAAAATCCTAAATTTCAGATTGTTTTGAAAAATCAAAATGCGATTTAGAATTCAAAACCTCGCTGATTGAAAATTTGAAATCTGAAAATGAGCTACTTAAAAATGAAGTATCTTCTCTTCTGAGTTTAAAGGATACATGGAGGTATGCCCAAGGAGATCCAAAGTTAGAAAAACTATTATTTGGATCAAGAAAAAGTGCGATCGATCTGGATTGAGCTATGATAAGAATACAACTCCTAATCAAAAGTATACTCCTCCCAAGTTTGTGAAAGGAGAGTCCTCAAACTTAAAAGGGAAAAGTACTTATCAAAGTTTTTCTAAAAATACAAAATCTTTTCAAAAACCTAAAAGCAGCCATGTCAACTTTAAAAATCAGAACCGAAACCCTCTTGCTGAGAAGATAGTAGATTTACTCAAGAAGCTCTTAAAATCTAACTCAGTAGGTCTTTCTTATAATATCGGTTAGAAGAAAACCAACTATACTCCTAAACCCAAACCAGTTCTGAAATGGGTTCCTAAAGTTGCCTGCTTGGTTGCTCACACCGCTTTCAAAGCTACAAGTCATTCAAAGTGGCACCTAGACAGTGGATGCTCAAGGCATATAACTGGTGATAAAGGTTTATTCACCGATCTCAAAGACATGACTGATGGTTCAGTCACATTTGGTGATGGCAGTAACTGCAAGATTATGGGCCAAGGTACTGTTAAACTCTATAACCTTCCTTTGTTTAAAAATATTTTATATGTTGAAGGTCTAAAACATAACTTGCTTAGCATATCTCAAATATGCAACAATAACCATAGTGTACGGTTTTCTAATCAAAGTTGTGAGATTCTAAACAACAAGGGTTCAGTAATACTAACTGGACGTAGAACGTCTGAAAACTGCTATATTGTTAGCGAATCCAGCTCATCTAATCAATCATGTTACATGGTCCAAATAGACGAGTCTGATTTGTGGCACAAACGTCTTGGACATGTACACTACCGAAATCTATATAGATTGAGCAAATGGGAACTTATAAGAGGTCTACCCAAACTACAAAAATTAGATAAAATATGTGGTGAATGCCAGATTGGCAAATAAACTAGGAACTCACACAAAAAGGTGAATTCCAATACCACATCAAGACCACTCGAGCTTCTCCATATGGATCTAGTAGGACCTACCAGGAAGGAAAGTCGAGGTGGGAAAAGATATATTTTGGTAATAGTAGATGACTTTACCAGATATACATGAGTTTTCTTCTTAAGAGACAAATCAGAAACCCTTGAAGAAGTTAAAAAGGTTCTCAAGTCAGTAAGATTCGTAGTGATCATGGATCTGAATTTGAGAATAGCTGTTTTGAGAAGTTCTGTAGCGACCAGGGAATATTACATAAATTCTCAGCGCCCAAAACTCCACAACAAAATGGTATAGTTGAAAGGAAAAATAGAGTGCTTCAAGAAATTTATAATGTCATGTTGAATAGTATAAAGCTCTCTAAGAATCTTTGGGCTGAAGCAGTCAATACAGCTTGCTATATTATTAACCGGGTTTACACTAGTAAAGGTAATAATAAAATGGTTTATGAAATGTGGTTCGATAAAAAGCCTACTGTCAAATACTTTCAAGTTTTTGGCAGCAAGTATTATATTTTACAAGATCGTGAAAATCTAGAAAAGTTTGATACAAGAGTGATGAAGGGATCTTTTTAGGATATTCTTTAAACAGTCGATCTTATAGGGTTCTGAACAAAATGACCGGTGTGATTCAAGAGTCCATCAATGTAGTCATTGATGATCACTTAAATACACCAGTCTCAAGTTCAGACAATGAGAAATACTAGTAATTGATAAATCCGATACTTCATCAAATCAGACTGATTCTGAATTGAGGACTGTTAAAGATCATCCAACCTCACAGATTCTTGGAAACCCTTTCACTGGTGTTCGTACTCGTAGACAACTTGAGGATATATGTAATTATGTATGTTTTACATCCCAGATAGAACCATCTAACGTAAAAGAAGCTCTTGCTAATGAAAATTGGATTATTGCGATGCAAGAAGAACTTAACCAATTTGTGAGAAATGATCTTTGGTATCTTGTACCTAGACCTAAAGATAAACACATCATTGGAACCAAATGGATTTTCAAAAATAAGTCTGATGAACTTGGTAATATAATTAGAAACAAGGCTAGGCTAGTGGTACATGGTTACACTCAAATTGAAGGTATTGACTATGATGAAACCTTTGCACCAGTAGCATGTCTTGAATTAATCAAACTCTTTATATCCATTGCGTATTTTAGAAAGTTTAAGATTTACCAAATGGATGTGAAAAGTGCATTTTTAAATGGTGATCTGCATGAGGAAGTTTATGTTGAACAACTAATGGGTTTTGAAGACCCCAAAAATGCTGATCATGTATATTGTCTTAAAAAAGCACTTTACGGTTTAAAACAAGCTCCTAGGGCAAGGTACGGGAAACTAACAAAGTTTCTATTAAGCCATAATTTTCAAATGGGATGTGTTGATAAAACTCTGTTTATTAAAAAATATAAGGATCACATCTTATTAGTACAAATCTATGTTGATGATATCATTTATGGATCTACCTGTACTGACATGACTATTGAGTTTGCAGATTTGATGAAATCTCAGTTTGAAATGAGCTTGGTTAGGGAATTGAATTATTTCCTCGGGTTGCAAGTAAAACAAAAACCTGATGGAATGTTCATTTCTCAATCTAAATATATTATGAATTTGATTAAGAGATTTGGATTTGAGAATGGTAAGAACTTTGATACTCTTATGAGTACAACCTTGAAACTCTCAAAAGATTCTACAGGTAAAAATGTGGATCCGAAATTATATCGGAGTATGATTGGTAGTCTATTGTATTTAACTACTAGTAGACCAGATATCGCTCTAAGTGTTGGTATTTGCACTAGATATCAATTTGAACCTAAAGAGTCGCACTTGACTACTGTTAAGCGGATTATACGATATGTCGCAAGTATTGTTAATCTCGATCTCTAGTATCCACATGAGACTAGTGTTCAATTAGCTGGGTACTCGGATACTGACTGGGCTGGTAATCTTGATGCTCGAAAATCAACCAGTGGTGGTTGTTTTTATATCGAAAACTGTTTAGTTTCTTGGTTTAGCAAGAAACAAAGTTCTATATCACTTTCAACAGCTGAAGCTGAAGACATCGCAACTAGTAATGCGTGTACACAGTTTGTTTGGATGAAACGTATGCTAAGTGATTTTGGAATTAAACAGGATTCTATGTTATTATATTGTGATAATTTTAGGGCCATAAATATTTCAAAAAATCCAATTCAGCATTCTCGTATTAAGCACATTGATATTATATTTCATTATATTCGGGAATTAGTTAAAGAAAAGGTTATATCTCTGGAATATATTGTTCACTCCCTAAGTATAGGGTTGTGATGTAGTAATAAACTCGGTGAGACCGAGGTCGAATCCCAAGGGACTGATACCTGTACGTATCTGAAACTAAGTAGAACGAGAACTAGATTACGATGAAATCTAAATCGAATGATTTTTGAGGAATAATAGTGAAATACTAGTCTAAAACTTAAGGAATTCAGAGGAAGGAAACTAGGGATTCAGAGGATCCACTCGTAGAGATCAGAGAGATCTTATGCCTGCATCAAGAATCATGGAAATTAAACTAAACTTACTTGATCTAGTTTTCACGAGATGAAAGGTATATAAATTAGAATGGATTCCATCACAAAACCATGCCTAGGAGATAAAGCAAACAACAGAATTAAACTAATTACCAACCAATCAACAATGCATGAAGGTTAGGAAGGGTACCGTCATCCGACCATGCCCATGAGACGATGGTGAACAACAGGGCTTCCTAACGTCATAAACATCAAAAGGAGGAAGAAATACTCAAAGCCATCGCAGATCTATTGTAATTTCAGTTACAACAAACCATAAAAAAATTGAAAGTATTCCTTTTAATTGAACTAAAATCAACATCAGTCAGTCTAAACAAGAGGCACAAGCAAAGTCTCTCCCATCAGACTACAAGCTTCACCTCTTAGCCCTAGCTAAGAGGTTTAGCCCAACATGATGGGGTTAAATCTCTCAAAAATAATCATGAAAAAAAAAAGGAATTAAACAAATAAAAATTCAACAACTCTCTCTCTGCTCCTTTGCTTCACGTCTAGCCCCCAGCTTCCGATCGGATTCCTCCCTTCCTCGATGCCTTCTCCATCTCGTTTTCCTTCCTTTTATAGAGGAGGAAAAATCGGTCCAGAGTCCTAGACTGACTCTCTTTTTCACTGAAGAAAACAGTTGCACCCTGTTTTTTTGTGTCCGACTTGGAGAATACACCCGGCGTTTCAAATTAGTTTGGGAGAAAAGAACCTCCCGTCTTCGAAATCCGCTTCTTGGTGAGGAAAAGAACCCCTCGCTTGGAACTTTGGACGGTCTGGATCACTGATCTAACCTTGATATTAATCATAGAACGGACCACCGTGGCCAGTTTTCACGGATGCGCGCTCCTGCGTAAACAGGGTACGCTGTGACGATCGGTGGGCCCCACTGTATGGTTTTTAGAGAAATCCACCCCGTTCATTGGGTTCCTGGTGAAAAAACAGGCTAGAAGGAGTGGTTTTGGTCAGGTTTTAGTGTGGCCCACTGTATCTTTGGTTCCACCGTTCATTCTGCGTTTGACGGTGATCTTACACGTTTACGTTTACATGAGGACAAAGAGAAAGCTTGGAGATAGTTTTGGCCTCTCTCCTGAGTGAATGGATGGTCTGGATCATCCATTTGGATGATGAGTGGGCCCCACTACTGAAAAACGGGCGGACAACGTCCGTTCGCTGTTGCTGCGCAAGAAGAAGACGGGTCAACCCGTCTTTGACCGAGCTGACCGTCTGGTACACGGCCGGTGCGTGTACACTATGTACATGCACTGTACATGTAGGGTCCACTGTGATGTTCATGAGACATCTGCTTCGTCCATTTGATGTGACTCCATTTAAGGCGTTGAGAATGAAATCGAAGCATTTTCAGATAACAGGCGGGCCCCAAATCACTGATTTATGGGCTGATCTTTCCGTTGGGCCACTTCCAAAGGGATTCAATGGCTAAAATTTGACGTGTACGGTTAGTTTTTAGTCCTCAAGCCATGTATAAAGTTTCGAGCCGAACAGATGATGGAAACCCAGTGATCTTGCATTCTGGCTGACTTTCAGGCCGCTAGAGCTTCAGTTTCTCGATTTTCGCAGATCCCTAGCATGTAATTCCATTGATCTTGGTCCCTTGGAGTCCGTCCCTTGCCTTTAGTGTCATCAGAGCGTTAAATCCATGCTTTAAGCTTCCTTTTCAGTCCATGCTCATAAATACACTCTGCATCACAAACATAATTAAAGCGGGCCATTAAACGGTATCATGTTCGTAAATCCAAGCAATAACTGGGGTCTAATATGCAATATTTGACACTCAACATATATCCCTACCGAGAATCAACGTGCTGATATTTTTACTAAACCACTCGACAAAAGCAGGTTTAACAAAATGAAATTTGATCTCGGCATTTGCATTTTAAAATGATTAATTATGCCTATTTGTATCATATTGTATATATTTGCTAGTTTAGTTTTCAAATCTTCAAAAATATGCAAAAATCAAATTTTTTGGCCTGTTCTCGACCAGTCATGAGTATCCATAACCAGTCGTGCTATGACCGGTCGTGTATATCCATGACCAGTCATGAATCGCGTGGATTCACTTAAAATTTGAGGAAAATCACTTTCTTCTTCATTTCAACTTCTCTCTCCACCGAGCCGACACACGACTAATCGAACCCATCTTCATAAATCTTCAAGGTTAGCTCTCCATTTGCATTTTTCTTGTAGATTTGTATCTAGATTGCTTCTATTTTTCTCTTGGAGTTGTCTATTTCGAATTTAGTTGAGATTTAGGGATTTTCTTTTGAAAAATCTGATTTGAGAAAACCCATTTCTCAATCCATTGCAACTCTTTATATTCTTGAAATCATTGTTGCATATGGCTTCTAAAGGAAGAAAATCAACGTCCTGTGGTCCGTCTTCTTCTTTTAGATCAACCCCTATTACTAAGCGTCATCTTAGGGCTCCTGAGGACGATCTATCTTATGTTCGGGACATCTGATTGCGTAATGTTATTGTTGAGCATCCAGTTAATATTAATCATGTTGCTTCTTTTGATATTTTTCCTATGCTCCAATCTGTAGTTTGGAATAACTTATCGCTTTGGGGTAGGCCTGCATACTGGTCCATTGCCCAATCCATGTTTATATGCATATGTGCTTTCTCTCTAAAAAATTTAACTTTTTCTATCTCCACAAGAGAAGGGCCATTTGAAGTTGATTGACATTTGATTTCAGCCCTTATGGATATTCCAGTGAATGATGAGGGTATTCCCATCCATACTTTATATGATAAACCCTTTGTCGCTAAAAAACATATGTTGACTAAGGACTTATGCAATTTAGATGTACAATGGACCCATAAAGGGAATGCGCTTCCCTCAAGGTATTTGTTACCCAAATACAGAATTCTTCACAAAATCTTTGTGTCTAATTTGTATCCTCGTTCAGGTAACAAATCTGAATTAACGTCCTTCATGGTTCGTATTCTTCATTCTGTTGTTAGAGGTGTTAACATTTGTTTACCATCCTTGATTTGTCATTTCATCATTTAGTTTTATCTCCATTCTGGTTATAGTGACATTCCTTTTGGATATTTGATGATTGTGTTGGCTACATATATGTCAGTCGATATGCCGGTTGGAGAGGCCCCTATCTATTATCTGATATTTAACAATTCCAATATCAATAAGATGAAACCGGATTACCTTCCTAGCCAAGGTGATGGTGTTGGCGGTGCTGAAGCAGTGCATGAGGAAGAAACTAGTGATCTTCCTCCTGATGATATTAACATGGATGATATTTTTGAAGAGCTTTAGTCTGATTCTACAAATGATCCAGATTATGAGCCTTCTTCATTTGATGCACGTCTGAGTGCATTGGAAGATAAAGTTGAGAATTTAAATGTTAAGATGGAAAACATGTCTGTTGCCCATGATTTATAGTTTAAATATATACGCAAATATCTTAGGCGCTTGAACAAAGGCATGCATCAACTTGATCCTTCCATTCCTGCTCCTTCATCTGGATCAGATTAGTATTTTTAAGTTTACTGGTTTGTAATAACTTTATTACTCCGAACTTGTTTTGAGTTTGTTACTCTCTTGAACTTAACTCAGTCTATGAATTATGTGTGTTGCTTATGCTATGTTAACTCTCATATTTCTCATTGATTATTTCTCCTCAATCATCTGTTTTGTGCTTCATTTGTCCTATTGTGACAAAAAGGGGGAGTATGGATATGTTATAGACATGTATATATGGATGTTATCATGAGGAGGGAGTAACATTGTAGAATTGTATTGTATGGTATTTTATGAGCATGTTACTCAAGGGGAGTATGTGCAGTGGGGTGCAGAGGTGGATTGAATATTGATTTACAAGTCTGCAGGATGCTAGTTGATAATAACTGATGCATGATTCTTTAATCAGATATTCTGTGTTATGAAACATATCTTGAAAGTGTGTTTTGTCACTAATTTGACAAAGGGGGAGATTGTAAGTGCCATAATTTATAGCCCTATGTGTTGTCAAATTTGTGGTGCCAAAGACACTGCTATGAAGCTTACATATATAAAGAACAATGCTCTATTCAAGATCAATTTCGATTAACAATCACTGTTTACAAGTCAAGACTCGAGAAAGTGAGATTGTTATCAAGATCTTAAGATGCATTCAAGTTCTACCTCAAGATCTCAAGAAGCTTTTAAGTTTGAGCTCCATCAAGACTTCAAAGGTCACATGTCTCCTATGTTCAATGTCCTTACTTCACTCCTGAGGTATGACTGACCTTAGGTTGACCTTTAGAGTAGGTAATTTTGGATACATAATTCATATGTTTTCTATAAGTGAGCTTGGTCTGCTCTAAGACTAGTCTTGGACTTTGTTTGACTAGTCCTACCACTGCTTCGACCTGTCTAAGAAATTTCTAAATCAGTCGTAAGTTTGTTACAAAAATCAGAAAATTTCTGTTAGGCTTTGACTAGTCCTGGGGACTGTTCGACCAATCGTAGGAATACTGTCGATTGCATCTTTGATCTGTCGTAGAGCTACGACTCAATGTACAGCGCTGAAAATCAACCTACTTCGACCAGTCGTGTGAACCTACGACCAGTCGTAGGAGACCCATGACCAGTCGTAAAACTGCCAAATCTTATCGCGCCTGAATTTTTCAAATATCTGTTGGTTCTACGATCAGTCGTAGAGGTCCTTAGACCAGTCAAAGGTGTGATTTGCTCACCTATAAATAGAGCACGAATCTCAGAATAAAATATGAACTTGAAGCTAAATTAATTCAGCCTTCTGAGAGATAAGTCGGTGCTCCATATAAGCCAAGTATGCATATTTAATATTCTCTTTCTTTAGCTTTGTTAATTGATTTTGTTTCTTGCATTCCAAACTAATCTGAAAAGAGGAATTGTTGTTTTCCCTTTTCTGGAATCAAAATCAATTAGAGCTAGCCCTTTTGTTTTAATTTAAAATCTATTAGAACCTAGAACCATTATAAAGTGAGTATTGGACATTGAACTTTGACATTCAAATCTCTACTCCGACTTAGTTCTTCTGGGCTACTACAACGAAGGAGAAAATCAGGTATTTTACAATTTGTGTAATTTACATTGTTTGTTATTTGAGGTTAAGCCAGAAAAATCTCAAAGTTGTTGGTTATCTAAGGAGAGCCAGAAAACTCAGAAGTGAGGGTTTTTGAATTGTGTAAGCCCTTTAAAAAAGACACAATTGTGAAGGTTTTGGGTGAACCAGTGAAAACCTATTTGATAGTGAATGCTAATATCCCCTGTGTGAGGATATTACGAGTGGAGTAGCATTCTGTGTGGCTGTTGTTTAACAATTGGTGAACACACAGGCGAATCACCATAATTCTTTATGTTGTGGATGTGTGATTTATATTCTATCTTTTATCATTCAGAATTGTGGAATGTATGTGTGAATGTGAATGTTGTAATCATTTCATTTCAAGCACAGTGGGGAATGTTGTAATAATTTAGATTTACATTTCAGCATTATATTTTTGCAATCTCTTTATTACGTTGAGTTTCTTTTTCACTATTTGTTCTAGAAATAAAGTTGTCCTACCATAAACCTTGGTTTTTGGTGTAAGGTTGTCATTAGAACAATTTATGTTTCTATTTCTCTATTTTAGGTTGCTTTCCATTCCTATTCTGTGATTGCTATCTATTCTTTATTTCATATTCCGCTGTATTTATTTTTAATTTGGTATAGTTCTATTCACCCCCCCTCTAGGACATATAGCTTGGCCATTTCAGAAAGGTATATGAATTAGAATGGATTCCATCACCAAACCATGCCTAGGAGACAAAGTAAACAACATAATTAAACTAATTACAAACCAATCAACATGATATGAAGGTTAGGAAGGGTACCGTCATCCGGCCATGCCCAGGAGACGATGGTGAACAACAGGGCTTCCTGATGTCATAAACATAAAAAGGAAAGGAACATGCTCAAAGCTATCGCAGACCCATTGTAATTTTAGTCACATCAGACCATTAAAAACTAAAAAATATTCCCTTAATTAAACTAAAATCAACATCAGTTTAGTCTAAACAAAAGGCACAAGCAAAAAGTTCTCCTATCATGCTACAAGCTTCACCTCTTAGCCCTAGCTAAGAGGTTTAGCCCAACATGATTAGGCTATCCTCAAATATTATAAAGAAATTAAACAGAAAACTAAGAAAACAAAACTCTATAGAAACTGCTTCACATCCAGGCTTCTCAGCTCCACGCTCAGCACAAAATTGGATGCCCTTTCTCTCTTCTTTCTTGCCTCTTTATAGGAGCACCAGGTCGGTCGGTGGAGTGTTTTCGCACTTCATGCAGTTGGTGCAGATGTTTTATGCATTAGCAACACAAGATACATGCGCTAGTTCTTCATAGGGCCCATAATTGAAGTCGATGGAAAAATCTACTCCGTCCATTGGATGCGGCTCGAAAAGCCAGTCAGAGATGTTGATTTTGGCTCAGATTTGGTGTGGTCCATGGACTCTTTCTTGGTGACGTCTACCTGGCATTTGAACGGTTGAAAACCAATCGCCATTGTCTTTTTCAAGTCCGTCACCTAGGAGTGAATGAGATGGAATGAGGGACTCTCTTGGACGGTCTAGATCAAACCGTTGACGCACGGTGATGGCCCACAAGATTCGTCCGCAGGCTTTGTTGCGAAACAAAACCAGCGTATTCAGCGTCGTGATGGCTGGTGGGTCCCAGATTGACGTCAGGAGGAAAATCTACGCCGCTCATTGTCTTTTCCTTTAAAAAACATGCAGACTTGCTCGGTTTTGGAACCAAACCGTGGTGGCCCATGATATTTTCATTCCGCCGTCCATGTTGATGTTGAACGAATATTTCTTCTAATCGGGTGCATAGGACCAAGAGGTCACCTTGGTGAGGGTCCAGACTCCCCTATGGACGTAATAGATGGTCCAGATTTTATAAAAGGATGAAGAGTGGGGCCCATTAGTGAAAAACAAACAGACAATGGGAGGATGTTGTGTCCTTTTTTGAGTTGGAGAGGATGGAGTCGGTCAGCGTGTGCTGACCGACTTTGAGAATTTTAGTGCACGGCTAGTGCACTTGTCTACCGTGCACACGTGATGTACATGACGTCCTTTGAAGATGTTTGTGAGAAATCCACTCCGTCCATCTGTATTCTCATCTCATTTAACCCGTTGATACCAATTTTAAAGCATATCCGGATAGCAGGTGGGCCCAAAATCAGAGTTTTAGGGGCTGATCTGTCCGTTAGGCCATTTTTATAGGGATCAAACGGATGAAATTCGACGTGTATGGTTAATTTATGGTCCTCAGGCCATGTATGAAGTTTTGAGCTGAACAGATGGTGGGAACCCTGTGATCTTACATTCTAGACATCTTTCAGGCCACTTAAGCTCCAGTTTCTCGATTTTCTCGGATCTCTAGTTTGTGAATTCATTGATCTTGGTCCCCTGGAGTCTGTCCCTTACCTTGGTGATTTATGAGCATCAAATCCATGCTTTTAGTACCATTTTTCAGTCCATGCTTATAAATCCACCTTGCAACATAAACACAATTAAAATAGGCCATTAAACAGTATTACGTTCATAAATCCAGGCAATAACTGGGGTCTGATATGCAATATTTGACCCTCAACACAACCCTCAACCAGCATTTTTCTAGTCTCGAGCAAAGTATGCGAAAAATAAGTTGAGAATTACGTGACAATTTGTATAAACTCGAGCGAATTTTGTAAAATAATCCAGATATGAGAATTCTAAGATTCATGAATGTTGGGTATTACTTCCTCCTGGACTCAGGCGCATGATAAACTTCATAATCAAGATCAAAGTATTAACACTTTTAATTAGAAAAATTCTAAACATTGAGTTCCATGGGTGTATAGTGCAACCTTGGCTCATCACAATTAAAGAGATCCAATTGTCAATTTCCATGATATATTGATGATTGAATGAGCATTCAGGACAACCAAGCCTAAACCAGAACTTGCCTTACCACTTTTCTTTTTATTTTTTCAGCTTTTGATTTTTCCATCGATGAGCAGGGGAATTGAATCCTCACCTATAAGGAGCAAACCTATGGTGAAGACCGTACACCCAACTTGTCCCGAATATCAATCTTGTGGACTTGAGTCCGCATCTATAGGGAGCAAACCCATAGTGACGACCATTCACCCAATCCTTTTTTTTTTTTTTTACATAATGGACAAATTCCTCAGATTAGTTCCTTCCATGCTTAATAGTCACCAAGTTATCCCTTCAATATCGAACCGAAACCTTAATGTGCAAGCGAGATGTGTCTTGTGAAATCATGACTCAATCAATGTTTACAAGTTCTAATTCTGGATTAACAATTCAAACTTAATTGTGAAATCTGACAGATACTGAATCCAAAAGTCATAAGTTACCAACATCACATATCTTGAACTTCTAAGTGCCCTAGATGGCTGTCAAAATCACTTCAAATTCACAAACAATTCCAGAAAAATTAAAAATTTTCACAATTTTTGCTCAAGACCAAGAAAACAATGATTAGGAAACCTAATATCCCACCCCCAACCTAAAATCTAAATTGTCCTCAATGTGAAAGATGTAAGCATGTAATGCACATGGGACAACTAAAGTAAAAGAGGAGTGATGGACAGATAGTACCTGGATGAAAGAATCACGAGGCTTTCCAAAGATACCAGCGCAGGTTAGCACAAGAGAGAAACCACAAAAGCAAACTATTTTAAAACAATGTATATAGCAAACTCTCCTAGTCCTATGAAAGCGATAAACCTACCTATACCTCCATCAGACTAAGAGATCTATCCTGGTAAACAGGAGCAGCCAGAGGCATGGACATGTCCTCTGAATCAAATTTCTCGACAAATGGTTGTAATCGATGTCCATTTACTTTAAACTCTTTGCCATTGTCGGGATCTCTTATCTCGACGGCCCCATGAGGATAAGCAGTAATCACAATGTAAGGGCCGGTCCAACGAGATGGAAGCTTATCCAGAAAGAGATGTAGTCGAGAATCATACAGAAGGACTTTCTGACCTGGTGTGAATGATTTTCGCAGAATATGTTGATCATGAAACGCTTTCATCCTGTCCTTGTAAATTCTCGAGTTCTCGTATGCGTCATTCTGGATTTCTTCAAGTTCATTCAACTGCAGTTTGCGTAGCGAGTCAGCGTTGTCCAGATTGAAATTCAGATTTTTGATCACCCAGTACGCTTTATGTTCCAACTCAACAAGCAAGTGACAAGCCTTCCCATAAATAAGTCTAAAGGGAGACGTTCCAATATGGGTTTTAAATGCAGTACGGTACGCCCATAAGGCATCGGTTAATCGGGTTGACCAATCCTTATGATCAGGGTTAAAAGTTTTCTCCAAAATGTGTTTGATCTCCCTATTAGAAATCTCGACTTGCCCACTTGTCTGTGGGTGATATGGGGTGCTCACCTTATGAGAGATACCGTATTTCTTTATTAAACTCTCGAATGGCCTATTACAAAAGTTTGAGCCCCCATCAATAATGATAGCTCGAGGCATTCCAAATCAGGAAAGGATGTTCTCTTTTAGGAATTTAATGACCGTGAGATGGTCAATATTCCGACACGAAATCGCTTCAACCCATTTAGTGACATAGTCTACAGTGAGCAAAATATATAGATTTCCAAAAGATTGGGGGAATGGTCCCATGAAATTAATGCCCCAACAATCAAATGCCTCGATGATAAGAATGAGATTCAAGGGCATCATATTTCAATGGGACAACGCTTCCAATTTTTGACAACGCTCACAAGCCTTGCAAAACTCATGAGTGTCCCTGAACATAGTGGGCCAGTAAAAGCCACATTGTAAAATCTTAGTTGTGGTCTTTTTGGCAGAAAAGTGACCATCACAGGCTTGTGAATGACAAAAAGAGATGACACTCTGATGCTCAACGTCTGTCACACATCTCTTTAAGATTTGGTCTGGGCAATATTTAAATAAATATGGATCATCCCAGAAAAAGTTGCGCACCTCGGTGAAAAATTTCTTCTTATCTTGCGCAGTCCAATGTGTTAGTAGGGAACTTGTGGCAAGATAATTAGCAATATCAATGAACCAAGGTAAATGGGAGACTTTGAACAATTGTTCATCAGGGAATATGTCATTGATATGTGTCATTTCAAGGGAATCAGAGGGATTAAGGCAAGAAAGATGGTCAGCCACTACGTTCTCTACTCCCTTTTTATCTTTTATTTTTAGGTAAATTCCTGGAGTAGGAGGATCCATCGTATCAGGCGGGGCTTAGCATCATTCTTAGACAGAAGATACTTGAGCGCCGTGTGATCAGTGTAAATAACGATCTTCGATCTGATCAAGTAAGACAGAAATTTTTCCAAAGCGAACACTGCGGCCAAGAGTTCCTTTTCCATAGTCGAGTAGTTCACTTGGGCAGGATTTAGTGTCTTACTCGCATAATGAATAACATGGGGTTTCTTATCTTTTCTCTAGCCTAGAACTGCCTCATGAGCATAATCAGATGCGTCGCACATAAGTTCAAAAGGAATGCCCCAGTTGGGTGGTTGTATGATGGGTGCACTAGTCAACATGCCCTTAAGCTTAGTAAAAACTTCCTGACATGGCTCAGTCCACTCGTATGGAGTATCCTTTTGAAGTAGATTACATAAAGGACGAGATATGAGACTAAAGTCCTTTATGAATTTTTTGTAAAAACCAGCGTGTCCTAAGAAGGATCGCACGTCCCGTATGTTCTTGGGTAGAGGTAGGTTAGAGATAAGATCAATTTTTGCCTTATCCACCTCGATTCCTTTAGACGAGATAATATGTCCAAGGACAATTCCCTTATGAACTAGTAAATGACACTTCTCCCAATTAAGTACCAAGTTCTTTTCTTCACATCTTTTCAGCACACATTTAAGACGCTCTAAGCACTCACTGAAAGATGAACCGAAAACATAGAAATCGTCCATGAAGACCTTTAGATA
Source organism: Magnolia sinica (assembly GCF_029962835.1). Classification (NCBI taxonomy): domain Eukaryota; kingdom Viridiplantae; phylum Streptophyta; class Magnoliopsida; order Magnoliales; family Magnoliaceae; genus Magnolia; species Magnolia sinica. The sequence continues at coordinate 25,532,919 of NC_080581.1, forward strand.
TTTCCCCACCATGTCAGAAAAGATACTCATCATGCATCGCTGAAAGGTGGCAAGGGCATTACATAATCCGAATGACATCCTTCTGTAGGCAAAGGTGCCGTAGAGACATGTAAATGTGGTATTTTCCTGGTCCTCAGGGGCGATTTCAATCTGATTGTAGCCCGAATACCCATCAAGGAAACAGTAATAGGAATGACCAACTAACCTTTCCAAGATTTGATCAATGAAGGGCAAAGGAAAGTAGTTCTTCCTCGTGACGGTATTCAGCTTCCTGTAGTCAATGCACATTCTCCAACTAATAGTAACTCTATTTGGCATGAGTTCATTATTGGCATTGGCTACGATGGTGATCCCGGACTTCTTAGGAACCACCTGAGTTGGACTCACCCATTGACTATCGGATATGGGGTATATGATACCCACATCCAATAGTTTAAGAACCTCGGCCTTAACCACTTCCTTCATGTTTGAATTTAGTCTACGTTGTGATTGCCGAGCGGTCTTAGCATTATCCTCAAAATATATGCGGTGAGTACAAATCGAGGGGTCGATTCCCTTGAGGTCCGCTATTGTCCATCCAAGGGCTTCCTTATGCTCAATGAGAGTAGATATGAGCATACTCTCCCGTTCTTTCTCCAGATGGGCAGAGATCACCATCGGGTATGTCTCATCTTGACCTAAATATGCGTATTTCAAATCAGAGGGCAAAGGTTTTAGGTCAAGCTTCGGTGGCTTGAGGTTAGACGGTAGAGGCACTACATCGGTTTGTGACAATTCTTCAAATTGTGGCCTCCACTAGTTAACTTCAAGTATCGGTGTAGTATCAAGCAAGGCACACGTCTCCCTAATCATGTCATCATCAAAATCATGGAAGTGGGCCAGGAACGTTTCTAGAGGGTCAGAGGATAAGGTCAGAGGTGTCGTATCTTCCACGAAAGAGTCAATCATGTTAATGTCGTGGAAATCGTCATCATCATCTAAGTTTTTGCCGTTATTGAAAAAGATATTTGACTCCAATGTCATATTCTCAAAAGACATAGTCACGACACCATTCCTGTAATTGATAATTGCGTTTGAAGTGGCAAGGAATGGGTGACCAAGAATGATGGGAATCTGAGTGCTCATGTTATTGATGGGTTCGGTGTCCAGGATGATAAAATCTACAGGATAGTAAAATCTATCAACTTGGACTAACACATCCTCAATTATCCGTCTTGGTACACGAACAGAGTAATCAGTAAGTTGTAGTGTGGTTAGGGTGGGTTTTAATTCACCCAAACCTAACTGTTTGTATACCGAGTAGGGAATCAGATTGACGCTCGCTCCTAAGTCAAGAAGTGCGTGATCAATTCGATAGTCCTCAATTACACATGATATGATTGGGCTATTGGGATCTTTGAATTTTCGTGGCACATCTTGCTTCAGGATGACACTCACTTTCTCAGTCAAGAAGATTTTCTTTTGAATACTCTGTTGTCGTTTGGTCGTGCATAAGTCTTTCAGGAATTTGGCATATGAAGGTATCTGTTTTACGACATCAAGTAGAGAAATGTTGACTTTCACTTATTTCAACACCTTCAGAATATCCTGAGAGTTAGAAAGAGGTTTTGGTGCAACCAATCGTTGGGGAAATGGAGCAACTGGCTTCTCTAAAAGTTCCAGTTCTAATTTTTGTGGGGCATCACTAGATCCATCATTGTTGTCCACTTTCGGGTCCTTAGGCTTTTCAGCCATAACCGAGATGGTTTTATCAATGATCTTACCACTCCTAAGAGTGGTGATAGATTTAGCTTGTTCCATCTGATTTGAAGAGCTAGGGTCACTTATTTCATATTGCGGTTTGGGATTGGGGAGAGGTTGAGCAGGAAGCATCCCCTTCCTTCCACTTGTTAATTGTGACTCTATCCTTTGAATAGATGACGCAAGCATTCCTAATGCTGTGTGGATATCATGAAACGCTTGTGCCAAATTTTGATTAAGTAGCTCTTATTCTCAAATATGTTTTTGAACGGATACTCTTGAGGTTTCCCTTGATTTGGAATTTGATTGAAGAAACCTTGAGGGGTAACAGTTTGTCCATTCTTCCAATTGAAGTTTGGATGATTTCTCCAACTAAGATTGTATGTATTAGAGGTGGGTCCATTAAAATGTCTTTGGTAATTATTTACGGCATTGGATTGCTCAGTCAGAACCTCTTGAAAGGTAGATATAGTTGGACAGTTTTCAGTTGTGTGACTGTTACTACCACAAATACCGCAAACAACTTCCTTACCCTTATCCTTGATTCCATAGCCTCGAATTTCTTTATAAGATTAGCCACTTTAACATTGATATCATCATCCTCTTTCAGCTGGTATACTCCTCCCCTTTTCTTTGATTGAGTAGGCCTAGAAGTGGTACTCAATTTTGGGTATGTGTCCCATGATTGTGCATTTTTGGCAAGTCTATTTAAGTAATCCCATACATCATTGATATTTTTATTCATAAATTCTCCATTGCACATCGTCTCAACCAATTGGCGCATGGAGGATATCAGCCCATCATAGAAAAAGTGCGTAATGCGCCACGTTTTAAAACCGTGTTGTGGGCAAGAGTTGACAAGATCCTTGAACCGCTCCCAACATTGGAAGAATGTTTCATCCTCCCTTTGGACGAAGTTCATGATTGATTTTCTAAGGGTGTTCATTTTATGATATGAAAAAAATTTCTTTATGAACTCCCTTTGCATATCATTCCATGTGCTAATAGATCTAGGATGTAGTGAATGTAACCATGTCTTAGCTTTCTCTTTCAAAGAAAAGGGAAAGAGTTTCAGCCTGACTATGTCCTCAGACACATTTAGAAAATATAAGTGGTTATAATCTCATCAAACTCTTTCAAGTGTAGATACGGTTCTTCAGATTTGAGCCCATGAAATTTAGGAAGGAGTTGGATCACCCCTAGCTTGATATTCATGTGTCCTGTATTTTCTTGAAAAACCATGCATGAGGGTGTGCTCACCCCCACCGGTTGTAAATAATCTCGTAAAGTATGAGGCGGAGGTGCTTGATGCACCTCATTCTCATCATGGACTTCCTCAATCCCAGGTGAAGGTAGTGCTTGAGGTTGATTTGCAGCTATAACCTCAATTCAGATTCTAAACTTAGACCTAAAAGAGAGAAATGAAAAAAATCTAGAAAGAAAGAGAGGATTTGGAAAGAAGTTACCAGATCGGAGTCCCTAAGTTAAAAACCTGCAAAACAAAGCAAAACAAGTTAGTTTCTAAAAATAGAAAATTTGAAAATAGAAAGTTTCTAAAATTAGAAAGAGTTTCTAAAAGGGAAATCACTAACCTAGATTTTAAAAGTAAAAGAAGAAAGTCTTTAAAAATAAAATAAAAGAAAGGAGAGATGAAATAAATTAGGAAAATTCCTAAAACAAAACCTAATATAGAAATAGAGGGTTAGAAAAAATTAGAAAGATATTACCAATTTAGAAATTATATATTAGAATCCTACAAAATAGGAAAAATAGGTTAGTTTCTAAAAATCAGGAAAACTAAACCTAAATTTTAAGGTTAAAACAATCCTAATCTTAAACTAATCCCAAAACTAATTAATTTTAGAAAATCATAGCCGTCAATCCCCGGCAACGGCGCCAAAAACTTGTTCACTCCCCAAGTATAGGGTTGTGATGTAGTAATAAACTCGGTGAGACCAAGGTCGAATCCCAAGGGATTGAAACTTGTACGTAATTTGAGACTAAGTAGAAGTAGAACTAGACTAAGATGAAATCTATATCGATTGAATTTAAGGAATAATGTCGAAATATTTATCTAAAATTTAGAATTCAAAGGTAGGAAACTAGGGATTCAAAGGATCCACTTGTAGAGATCAGGGAGATCTTATACCTGTATCAAAAACTCAACTGAACTTAGAGTCTATCTTCATCCAGTTGAAGGGTGTAACCATAAAAATCAAGACTGAACTTCCTTTGATCTAGTTTTCAAGAGATGAAAGGTATATGAATTAGAATGGATTCCATCACCAAACCATGCCCAGGAGACAAAGTAAACAACAGAATTAAACTAATTAAAAACCAATCAACATGATATGAAGGTTAGGAAGGGTACCGTCATCCGGCCATGCCCAGGAGACGATGGTGAACAACAGGTCTTCCTGACATCATAAACATAAAAAGGAAAGGAACATGCTCAAAGCTATCGTAGACCCATTATAATTTTAGTCACAACAGACCATTAAAAACTAAAAAATATTCCCTTAATTAAACTAAAATCAACATCAGTTCAGTTTAAACAAAAGGCACAAGCAAAAAATTCTCCCATCATGCTACAAGCTTCACCTCTTAGCCCTAGCTAAGAGGTTCAGCCCAACATGATTAGGCTATCCTCAAATATCATAAAGAAATTAAACAAAAAACTAAGAAAACAAAACTCTATAGAAACTGTTTCACGTCCAGGCTTCTCTGCTTCATGCTCAGCATAAAATTGGATGCCCTTTCTCTCTTGTTTCTTACCTCTTTATAGGAGCACGAGGTTGGTCGATGGAGTGTTTCCGCACTCCATGCAGTTGGTGTGGAAGTTTTACGCATCAGCAACACAAGATACGTGCGCTGGTTCTTCATAGGGCCCATAATTGAAGTCGATGGAAAAATCTACTACGTCCATTGGATGCGGCTCGAAAAGCTAGTCAAAGATGTTGATTTTGGCTCGGATTTGGTGTGGCCCACGGACTCTTTCTTGGTGATGACTACCTGGCATTTAAACGGTTGAAAACCAATCGCCGTTGTCTTTTTCAAGTCCGTCACCTAGGCGTGAATGAGATGAAATGAGGGACTCTCTGGGACAGTCTGGATCAAACTGTTGACGCACGGTGATGGCCCGCAAGATTCGTCCGAAGGCTCTGTTACGAAACAGAGCCTACGCATTTAGCGCTGTGATGGCTGGTGGGTCCCAGATTGACGTCAGGACGAAAATCCACGCCGCCCATTGTCTTTTCCTTTAAAAAACATGCAGACTTGCTCGATTTTGGATCCAAACCGTGGTGGCCCCTGATATTTTCATTCCACCATCCATGTTGATGTTGAACGGATATTTCTTGTGATCGGGTGCATGGGACCAAGAGGTCACCTTGGTGAGGGTCCAGACTCCCCTATGGATGTAATAGACGGTCCAGATTCTGCAAAAGGATGACGAGTGGGGCCCACTAGTGAAAAATGGACGGACAATGGGAGGACGCTGTGTCCTTTTTTGAGTTGGAGAGGATCGATTCGGTCAGCATGTGCTGACCGACTTTGAGAATTTTAGTGCACGGCTAGTGCACTTGTCTACCGTGCACACGTGATGTACATGAGGTCCTTTGAAGATGTTTATGAGAAATTCCCTCCGTCCATCTGTATTCTCATCTCATTTAATGCGTTGATACCAATTTTGAAGCATATCCAGATAGCAGGTGGGCCCAAAATCAGAGTTTTAGGGGCTGATCTGTCCGTTGGGCCATTTCTACAGGGATCGAATGGATGAAATTCGACGTGTATGGTTAATTTATGGTCCTCAGGCCATGTATGAAGTTTTGAGCTGAACGGATGGTGGAAAACCTATGATCTTGCATTCTGGACATCTTTCGGGCCACTTAAGCTCCAGTTTCTCGATTTTCTCGGATCTCTGGTATGTAAATTCATCGATCTTGGTCCCCTAGAGTTTGTCCCTTGCCTTGGTGATTTATGAGCGTCAAATCCACACTTTTAGTACCATTTTTCAGTCCATGCTTATAAATCCACCTTGCAACATAAATACGATTAAAACAGGCCATTAAACAGTATTACGTTCATAAATCCAGGCAATAACTGGGGTCTGATATGCAATATTTGACCCTCAACAGATGCCCTAACCAGTCTCCCGTCCCTCTCTTGCCCTTAGTCCCTTCTCTCTCTCTCTCTCTCTCTCTCTCTCTCTCTCTCTCTCCTCCCACAGATCTCTCCCTCCCCTCTCTCTCTCTCGCTTCCTGTCGATCTCTCTCTCTTCCTTTCTTGATCTCTCTTCCTTGCTTGATCCTGTTACTGACCGAACTACCCACGCTCACCCTCTCGCTCTCTCTGAATCCATGGTTGAAGGATTAAATCTCCAGCAACATTGAGGTATCTCTCTCTCTCTCTCAATCTCTCTCAATGTTAATTCCGATTTAGGGTTTTCAAAGTTTAGGGTGGATTCCACTAGAATGTTTATTTGCCATGCAACCTATTGATATGCTAGGTGGGGCCCACGGTGATGTTAATCACAATGGGCTATGTAGCCCACCTTACCAAACAATCCGACTTGGATTTGGGGATTTTAGGGCTTATAGATTTGAATGTGGACCCCAAATTGGTGTTTTTCTGATTTTACAAATTAGGGATTTGGGGATTTTAGAATTTTGGAGAGCTGAGTAATTTTGGAATTGAGAATTTCACCTTCTATCTTTTATTTATTTATTTCTATTTTCTTTATTGACATTTACAAACATCTAAATTTGGAATTCATGCATAGTAGCAGTTATAGTCATGAATCTGATTTAGTTGTTTCCTGAACTTGGTATTTAGCTGTGGTGTGGATGGCCTGGGTTAATGTCTTCTGACCTGATGATCTTTACACGTTGTAACAATACAACCTTTTTTTTTTCCTTTCTACCAATTTGTAAATGACCAAGGGTCTATATTCAACATACATGTGTGGCCCACCTAATGAGCGGGCCAGGTTAATTTTTGGGCTAAGGCACATTCATGATATGTCCCAGTTGATGAATGGTCACATCTAATACATTTGTTTCAGTTTCTACAGTATTTTAATCAATGGGATTCAATGTGAGTATACCTTGCCCAGATTTGCACATACTTCCATCTTTCAGTGTATCAATTGGGAAGCCACAGTGTACATGCCCTAGCCTAAAAAAATAAGCTGGAATAGTTTCCTTTGGCACGGTCAAATACTATCTCAGTTTAAACACTAATATAATTGGAAATTTACATACCCTAAAAATTTACAAAAAATGTCATGTGGCTCCTAGAATTCAAAAGTGCATAAAGAATTTGTTTACGTCGTCTTGTTTCGGTACTAGGAATTTAATTCTGTGTAATCTTTTGTTTGGGTACTGGGAAAGAATTCACTGCAATTCTACTGTACTTACACTGTTTTACAGAATTTGTGGTTATTTATGCCTAGTGTGTATTCTCTCATACTGCGCTTCCTTTTTGCAGGTTTTGTTTTAGCATCTGCAGGAGAAGCTCATTATTATTGAGGTGTACTATGTAGATTTCAAGTCCTTAAAAAAATATGCCCATGCACATACACCTATGCCTATTTTTTTGTTACTTACATGTAACCATTTAACTATTTAATATTGAATTTCAAAATATCTTTCACATATATTATAATTAAATATTAAGAGGCATAGGTCAAAACAAAAGTTGTCTTTGATTTGACCTGCCCAGGCTGGACATTGAGCTCAATTGATTTGACTCTCCTTGCTAAAGGTGTGTTTTATCCATAGACAATCATATATGTCACCCCCTATTAATCCAAAAATAGGCCTATAATGATTGGAAAGGATGCCCACCCTCCAAAGTATTTCGGTTGATGTGGCCCACTGGGGAGGGGTGTGGAAAATAAAGCTTCAAACCATTGAGTGGATTTTACATTAAACATTATGACGGGACCTGTGAAATCCAAAGGGTTAGTGGCCAGAATCTATTAAAAAATAATTTCTAAAATTATAAGAGTCAAATTCCAAGCCTCCAAAATATAATTTCTGAAATCTAATAATTCCCAAATCTATGATGCTAAACACAATTGAAAATTTTAGATTACAAACCTAAGGTTTGAAATCCAAAAATGAGCCCTAAAGGTGCCATGGAATGAGAGTGATGTAGGTTAGTGAACCATTGAGATCTACTCTACCTTATAAACCTTCTAGTGAATTGGGAGGGGTGTGGAAAATAAAGCTAAATCATGATGGAGTGGATCATCCAATCAGTTAAAATTTTGTAAGATAGACTATGAAATGTTTTCTTGTCACAATAAAATTGGGAATGCTTTATGGATAGTTACAATCATATTGATTTATATGTATTGTAGAATGATGCTTTTCTTAGGCCACGCTCTATTAATGTTTTTTTTCTTAAATTATTATTGTGATTGGTTAGTTTATAGTTGTGACTTGTAATTGTGATTTGTAAGTTAGATAATTAGTTACCCGCTTGAGGATTTCTATGGGGCCATACATAGATATGGTGTGTTTTTGGTGGCATAGAAATCACTCAAATTATTCCATTTTGGACAGTTCAAGGTTAGATGGATAGTATACTTTCATATAATCTATTTAAATGTTCATGCCTGATCCGTGGTCCATCTCCTCATTTCTCTCTGGATATGTTTCTTCTGTTCCGTATCCAATGCCAAATACCTTTATATTGCTTTAGATATTTGGCATCGGAATGTAACGTAAGATCAACTTATCTGGAGAGATATGGGGAGATGTTGCCGGATTTTGGGTGTGGACGTTTAAATGAGAGTATGAAAGTATTACAATCTATCAAACCTTAGATGGGTAACTAATTTAGGATTTAATTGTATTAGCTTAGAATTGATGGAGCGGACCCGGATGTGCGTCGGAGCTATTCGGATGTTGAGCGAGGGTCCCTAGAAGGAGGAACCGCTGTTATGACCATGATGAAGCTATCCATTTCCTATGGACAGCATTGGAGTGGCCTGGCCATTTGGATAGGCCCGTGTTTATGTATTAGCTCATAATTGATGGAGCAGACCCGGATGTGTGTCGGAGCTATCCGGATGTTGAGCGAGGGTCCCTAGAATATGGGAACTACTGTTATGACCATGATGAAGTTGTCCATTTCCTATGGACAGCATTGGAGTAGCCTGGCCATTTGGACAGGCCCGTGTTTATGTATCCCGAACCCGAACCCGATTTCCTAAACCTAAACTTATAACCTTAACCTAAACCTATTCTTAAATCCCAAAACCTATAACCTAAACCTAACCTTAATGTAAAACTAAACTTATAACCTAAACCTAAACCTTAACCTATAACCTAAACCTGAACCTATAACTTAAACCTATAACCTAAACTCAATTCCCTAAGGGCCAGTTTGGCCGAGCAGATTGGATAAGATTGGAAGGGATTGGAAGATAGATCCTAGGGTTGGCCAAGCGTGCCAAACAGACATTGGATCCTGATCTCGGGATATAGTAATCCCATGGATCTGAAGACAATCCACGGACATTCACCATCATTATCTTTAAATCCCATCCAATTCGCCTTAATCCCTTCAAAATTGTCAGGGACGTGTTTGGTTCGAGGGATTGAAAGGTTTGATCACAGGATTGGCCAGGCATGCCAAACAAACCGGATATAGAAATCATGGGATATAGTAATCCCATAGATCTTGCATCAATCCGAAAACTTTTGTGGCCCCAATTAGTTTCGAGGTCCACTTGAGCTTTGGATCTACCTCATTCTTCAGCTCAGGTCCTAAACCTTAACCTAAACCTAAACCTAAACCTAAACCTAAACCTATAACCTTAACCTAAACCTTTAATCTATAACTTATAACCTTAACCTAAACCTAAACCTAAACCTATACCCTTAACCTAAACCTAAACCTATAACCTATAACATTAACCTTAACCTAAACTTAAACCTATTAGCTAAACCTAAACCTTAACCTATAACCTAAACTTATAACCTTAACCTAAAACTATTCTCAAATCCTAAAACCTATAACCTAAACCTATAACCTAAACCTTAACCTATAACCTATAACCTATAACCTAAACTCAATTCCCTAAACCTTAACCTCTAACCTAACCTAAACCTAACCTATAACCTACATTTATAACCTAGCCATAATCTAAACCTAAAACCTAAACCTAAACCTATAACCTATAACCTAAACCTAAAACCTAAACCTAAACCGACACTTATAACCTATAACCTAAACTTATAACCTAAACCTAAACCTAAAACCCAAACGTAAACCCGATCCCAAACCCGAACCCGATTTCCTAAACCTAAACCTTAACGTATTCTCAAATCCCTAAACCTAAACCTACACCTAATCCTAATCTCAACTCCCTAACTTAAACCTAAACCTAAACTTATACCTATTCTCAATTCCCTAAACCTAAACATATAACTTAAACCTATAACCTAGCCTAATCTTAAACCTATTTTCGTAAACTGACTTTAGTCTTTTCATTGTAGAGATGGATAAGAGTTAGATGCAAGCTAATAACAGGTTTGGCCCAGAGTATAAACAAGGGGTTCAAGAGTTCATGGAATTTGCGCGAAATCGGGCAGATTCAGGGAATAGGATTAGGTGTCCATGTCAAAAATGTAAAAACATGATTTATAAGACTTTAGACAAAGTAGAAGACAATTTATTCATAGTTGGGATTGACCAGGGTTACACTTGGTGGATTCATGATGGTGAAGATATCCATAAAAGAGTTGAGGCCACTGAAGTCTTTACTGACCCAATTGTGCCAGATGACAAGGATGAAGACGTTGACGAAATGCAAGATATCATAGGAGACGTGTTCAGGGGAACAATTGTGAATATTGATTTTACAGCAACAAGTAGTAGCCAAGATATCATAGGAGATGTGTTCAGGTGATATCGAATCAGAAAAGTTTAGTAGGTTGTTGAGGGATGCGCAATGTCCACTTTATCCGGGGTGTGAGAACTTCTCCAAGTTGAATTTTCTTACAAGGTTACTTCATTTGAAGACAATAAATTGTTAGAGTAACAAATCATTTGACATGTTACTTGACTTGTTGAAAAAAGCATTACCGTACGGTGAGACATTGCCTAAGTCTCATTTCGAGGCAAAATCCCTGATGCATGACTTGGGCCTTGGTTACATCCTCATACATGCATGTATAAATGATTGCTTATTGTATTGGAAAGAGCATGAAAATGTTGAAGAGTGTCCAGAATGTGGAGTGTCTAGGTGGAAGTAGGACGAAGCCAAACGTAAGAAAATCCCACAAAAGATTTTAAGGTACTTTCCCATTGAAACCCAGATTGCAAAGATTGTTTGTCTCACAAGACGGCTGAAGATATGAGGTGGCATAAGGAGAAACGTGTTCATGATGATAGTACACTGAGGCACCCTGTGGACTCTGAAGCTTGACAAAATTTTGACAAGCAATATGACTGGTTTGCAGAGGATTCTCATAATGTTCGACTAGGTCTTGCAAGTGATGGTTTTAATCCATTTGGTAATATGAGTAGCTCGTATAATATGTGGCCAGTGTTACTTATGCCCTACAATTTACCTCATTGATTGTGTATAAAGGATTCATTTTTCATGATGTCATTGCTTATTCCTGGACCCAGGTCACCCAGGAATGACATTGATGTGTATTTGCAACCGTTAGTAGATGAGTTAAATGAGTTATGGAGTTAAGGTATACAAACGTATGACACATTTGCAATACAGACATTTTGATTGCATGCAACGGTCTTGTGGACAATAAATGACTCCCCCGCGTATGAAAATTTATCTGGGTGGAGCACGAAGGAAAAGTTGGTTAGTCCTACATATAGTATTGAGACTTGTTCATTGTCATTGAAGCATGGTAGAAAAACATGTTATATGGGCCATCATCTCTTCCTTCCGAGCGATCATAGTTGGTGCAAAAAGACAATTATCTTTGATAGTAAACATGATCATAGGCCACCCCCAAAAGAGCTATCTGGAGAGATGTGATACAATAACTGAGTAACATTAGAGAAGTTAGATTTGGTAAGGCATCACAATTGAAGAAGAGGAAACGTATAGTATTAGACTATAACTAGAGGAAGAAGAACATTTTTTTAGTTGCCATATTGGAGTAATCTGAAATTGCGACATAACTTGGATGTCATACATATTGAGAAAAATATATGTGACAATGTCTTTGAAACATTGATGAACATAGAGAAGAAAACAAAAGATAGTTTCAAGGCTCGATTGGATCTACAAGCAATGGGTTTAAGGAAAGAGTTGCACTTGCAACCAAATGAAAATTCATATACTATACCAGCAGCCTGCTACACATTGACAAAACCAGAGAAAAAGCGTTTATGTGAATGGTTGAGATCGGTGAAGTTTTTCGATGAGTATGCGTCAAAGATATCTCGGCGCGTAAACGTTACGGACTATAAGGTAACATGAATAAAAAAGTCATGATTGTCACGTCTTTCTGCAATGCCTACTACCGGTTGCGATTCGTGGATTCTTGAGTAAGGATATTAGTGCGGTGTTAATTGAGTTGGGGATATTCTTTAAGGATTTGTATTCAAAATCGTTGAATGTAAATGTTATTAAATGACTGGAGAGGGACATTGTAAGCCCTATGTCTTAGTCCGTACCCTTCCATAGACTTTCGCGATCTTTCCGGTCGAATTCTGGCAACTTCGACCTTTATCCGACGTTTGCACACGACCCTGAGAGGCATGCTGTCAACCCGAGTCGACTCAACCCATGACCTATACCCTAGCGACCACGCCGTCATCGCAATTCCGATGCCGCGTCTCGCGCGCCGAGGCGATACCCAGGCCAGGAGATGTGGGCCCATGTTCGGTTCAAGGAAAACGCCGTGCATTACAAAACCTAAGAGAATCTCTACAACATATCACCTCAATCCATCAATCAATCCCATCAAGGGTCAAGTATATGTCAAGTACACATCACCTCTCACCCTTCCCTAAGTAACCCCTAAAGTCAAAAATTTCTTACAAACCCATACTTTTCTTACAAAGCAACCCCAAAGTCAAAAAGTTCTTACACCCATCACTCACCACATCCATTACTCCATCACCCATCTATCTCTCTCTTTACAATCCTCTCTCTCTCTCTCTCATTTTCAAACTACTTTCCCAAGCAAGAGAAAGCATCACACGCCCAAAGCTCTCCCAAAACCTCCATAAGAAAATATGTGGCCCACTTCCTCCCCTCTCATCTCCCATCTTAACCATCAAAACTCTATCATCTTCCGTTGGAATCGAAGCCAAGGAGCAAAGGAAGCCTAGGAGCAAGAAGGAGATGGTGGGTGATCTTGAATCTTTGTCTTTCATTCCTCTTTTTGATTTAAGGTTCCATATATGTGGGATCCATCTTGATGTACGCATTATAACATGAGGGACCCATAGTGGGGGGGTCCCTCCACCACCGTTGATACCTCTCTCTCTCTTTCTCTCCCTCCCTTCTTCTCTCTCTTTCTCATGTATTATGGCCCCCACTGTGATGTATGATCTATGTAGTCCCATCCATAGGGCCACCTTGTTGACCGTCTATGGGTGGGCCTGGATGTAGGGGAAACACAAATGTCAGGTTAGTCCAAATATGGTGGGCCATGTCCATGTGGGACCCACCATGATGTAGCATTAAATCCATGTCGTCCAGCGTCCCTGGATGCTTGACGTGGTGGCAGTGGAGGGTGGTCTGTCGTGGGACCCAAATCCATAGCTAAAGTGGTAGGCTGAGTGTAAGATACCTCGTTTCAACGCTGGGGCCTCAGCATTGATTCCCTACTGGGAGTGGCTAGCCGTAGGAGTGGCTAGCCGTGAAGTGTGAACGTTAGTGGGGTCCTTGAGACCCATCCACGCCATCCACCCTATTCCTTGGCTCATTTTAGGCGTTGAGTGGAAAAATGAGGCCAATCGGATAATTAAGCAGGCCATGCCATAGAAAACTATTTTTCCTACCGTTTAAAGCTATTAGGACCCACCTTGCTGTATCTACACACCAAACATGTTGTATATTAGACTTGTTTAGTGTGTTTTGAGCCCGAGAATCCATTGGACGGAGTAGATTCTCAAGAAGCGGGCCCCACATGTGAAAAACTTCAGCAATATATATATATATATGGACGAGCGGGCAGCGGCTCACGGGCCCAGCCGTGGGCCCCACCATGATGTGGTTTTGAGATCTACATCGTGCATTTGGTAGGCCCCCTTAGGGTAAAGGGCCACCCGAAAAATCAGCCTAATCCGAAGCTTAGGTGGCCCACACGGCAGGAAACAGTGGGATTGAGTGGCTGCCATTAAAACCCCTTTTAGGTTCTCACTCTCAGCATATGTGTGCTGTCTAGGCCGTTCAAGGCCTAAACGTGGATATAGTATATTATAATATATATAAAATACATTATATTATATATATTATATATTATATTATACAATATATACATGATGGTGGGCCCTACGTGGGATCCACCTCTACCTTTCTAGTGCAGCAACTGCACGTATAATAGTTATACAGTGGCCCCTTCTTGACAGCAGTAAGCCTGCAGGCCCCACATTAATGTATGTATTTTACACCATTCATTGTTTAAATGGTGGGGTCGTTGTATCCAAACCGCCCAACCACATTGAGATATCATTTTCATGGCATGAGCAAAAGGTTGGGTTAGATCTAAAGTTCAAAGTGGACCCCACCATTTAAATAGTGGACCGTGACATCCACCGTTCAACTTGTAAGGGCAGCAGTAGTTTCCAATTTAGTTGATATTTGTTTTCATTTCATCTATCTCTATGTTAACTTGTGAATAGGTCGGATCCTAAAAATATATGAGGGTGGGCTCGATTTGATATACATGAGGCCCATTTGACTCGGCCCATTTGACTTGGCCTAATTGATTCGACCCATTTGATCGGCCCGTTCGATTGGCCCATTCAATGTATATGAGGCCCAGTGCGACGTGAGATTCTAACGTATGTGAGGCTTTTGTGTGGGCTGAGTGCAATGTATATGAGGCCCAGTGCGACATGAGATTCTACCATGATGTGTGTGATGATGTTTTTTGGCGGTCGCGCCTTGGGAACAATGATGGTTTGACGTCCACATTGTAAGACCAATGATGGTTAAATGTTCGCATTGTAACTCTCCCGAGGGCCCATTGTTAGGCTCATACTTGTAGTGTGTAGGCTGTCTAGGCCCATCTTCGTTGTGAACAGAGTCCATCACCATATATAACTTGTTTAGAATAGTTCCATGATTCATGATCATACGCATCATATGTATGGTTGAAATGAGGAGTGACTGATCATAGCATATGCCTTCGGACAATTTGTTTATGGGCTCTCGGATAGGCGGTGAGGCCCCACATGAGCACACGATACGCGCAAGATTGCTGCATGACTGGATAGTGTGATCCACGCATTTTGCATTATGTGACATGGTTACTGTACGCCTTAGTGACATCAGGGTCGTAGCCTCCACAGGAGTATCATGGTTGGTAGGATTGGATACCAAAAATCTTATTTTATATGGGGTGCTATAGATATCCCTAGGTAAAAGTTCCTAAACCCTTATGGTACCAGGAGGTTGCTCCAACGTCTAGACCGAGTGGGTGCATGAGGGCCGAGTGCCGATTACCATAAGGCTGCGCTTTCCACTGTGTCGTGGTCGGTTAGAAGGGGGTGCGGCCTTACCCGCTTGAGAGGAGAGGGCAAAGCTAGGCTGAGTTTGACCAGCTCAAGGAATGGGTTCACTATCGACGAGCCGAGTCCGATATTAGCAGACGGATAGTGAGGTCTTTTCCACTCACCTTGTTGCGTGCAATGGGGCGGCAATCTGGTTGGAGTGTACTAGACCCCGGTGATATTTCAGATTTGAATTGTATTGATATATGGACTCAGATGAGGATTTGTATGATTGGGTTACATCTTGCATCACATGGCCTTGGTATGGCCGACATCATTCATGCCTTGCATCGCATAGCCTTGGTACGGCTAATGGTATTCATGGATTCATTAGCATATTCCGCATTACTCTGATACTGCATAACTATATTAATACCTTACACACACACTCTCACCACCCTCTAAGCTTTTTATAAGCTTATACATGACCGTTGCGTGTAGGTGACGTTAGACTGCAACATCGCTGAGGCAGAAGTGCAGAACAGATCATCTTGGAGCTTTTGTCCATTATCATTATATTTCCCTTTATGCTCATTATACTTGTAAAGTTTTTTATCATAGTGAAAATATGATAAAGTTTTTGGTTGTTGTTTGTGGGTTATGCTTTTGGTTATGCTTATTATGAATCAAACTGACATTGAAAATCTGCCTCGTAGCATCCCAGGATTGGAACCTAGCAAATGGGTGCTGGAAGCCGAGGATGGGGTACTATGGAGGCTGTTGGCGCCGGATTCGCCAATCGAGAATTTTGTGAGCCCGGTTTCCGAGTTTGGGGAGTGACAAACATTGTTGTAATCTTTTACAAACTTGAAAGAATATTTTCACCTACATTTTTTGATGTCATGGTACACCTAGCGATTCACTTACCGCACGAGACGAAGCTTGCAGGCCCAGTACAACATCATTGGATGTATCCGATCGAAAGGTGGTAGAACCTATTAAAAATTTTATTCATTTCATAAACTACATATATCATGTTTTCATACGTATAACATAGTAGTTTTGTGTACAAATACCTTCACACACTAAAGCGATTTGTGAGGAATAAGGCACAACCGGAGGAATCCATTGATAATGAGTGCCTAACATTTTGCTCTATATATCTTCATGGCATAAAGACTAGATTCAACCAAGAAGATCGGAATGTTGATGAAGGGAAGGAGCATGAACAAAGACTCATATCTGTATTCGCACATAATGTTCGTCCTTTAGGATCCCTGACATTTTAAGATATGGACCTTGGGGATCTAGCAAAGGCGCGGTGGTATGTGTTGCATAATTGTGAAGAAATAGAGTCGTAGTTAGAGTAAGTCTTCCCTTGATTATTATTTTCTCCACATACGATGGTCTTAATGTTTCTTGCTGATGACATGCCATTTATGTGTAGCGAACACATCAACGAGATGAAGTCCTAATTCCCGACAAATTATAATCAAATGCATCAGGATCAGTTTTCAGAATGGTTCGCAAAATGTGTAAGATTTCACATTGTATCTCACCACACTTAGAATTTTTGTTGTATTGCATATTATTTGAACCTAAGAAAATCCCTAAATAATTATATTATGTACATAATAATAGATGAAGACGTTACGCACTAGCAACTCTGCGGATACGTCTGATGCACTTTACTCACTGGCATGTGGCCCTGATAGACGTGTATGTAGATATACAGGTTGTATTGTAAACGAGATTCGGTTCCGCACTTAAGAACGAGAGAAGTATATGACCACACAAAATAGTAGGGTGGTTGTGAAGGGAACGCATGAGGAGATAGAAATTGACTTTTATGGCATTTTGACAGATATTACTGAGCTGAGTTATTGTATGAGAAAATGGGTGTACTTATTTAAATGTGATTGGTGGGACATTGGAAATAAGAAGTTAGGAATACAAACTGACAACTACTTTACGAGCATAAATTTATCTTGAAAATGGTTTAAAGATGGCCCATTTGTCCTCGCCAACCAAGCCGAACAAGTATTTTACCTTGCTGACACTAAGTTAGGCGGCTCTTGGCACGTGGTGCAGAAAATAAAGCCCAGGAACGTATTTAACGTTCTTGTACCAGAAGTTGAAGATAGCGAGGATGTGGGAAATGAAATGTCTAGGGTTGAATAGGCATATCAAGAAGACATGCCATCTAGAGATACAGGGACTGATTCAAGTGTTGATATTAATGTGGTGCAATTGGACAGAGATGATGTGCCACCTGATCATGTTGATGCTTCAATAATCCATGACATTGTTAGAGATGATAGCGGTTTCATTGATGATGACGTTACAGACGATGAAGAGGAAATACCGATCAGCGATAATGATGGTGAAGAAGAAATAGTCCTAAACGGTAGTGATACAGATAACGATTATTAAATGTACACATGATTTACATGTCATTTTTCAATTCGAATAATTTATGTATTCCATGTATACGTGAAAATTACAAGTCATGATTTATTCCTTTAATTGACTTGTTTATAATCCACATTTACAGTTGAGTCAATTTCTGATCATGTCCTCCTCAAACCGGAGCATAACGGAAGCACACAGCATACTTCATCAGCTGTTGCAGATGAAATTTTCATCCTATCTTCTTCTGGTAGGGCCAAAGAGATACCCGGTCTGGTCAATGATGTACCGCAGAATATATCGACGATAACTCATATAAAAGATTATACCATCTCAAAGAAATTCCAGAGCTGATGGAGGTATATAATCGCGGGGAACTTGATATGGAAGATGCGACTTTGTCACTTGCACATTTGAATGGAGTCCTGAGAGACCAGATTTCTCCTATTGTGACTGTCATGTTGGCTGTAACAATGTCGAGTGCTTCACATAACATAACATATGCTTCTAAAGCATACAATAACTTACGCAGGGAGTACTTCGGATAGTTTACCTCAAAGTTGTTTCGTATTACAATAAAATATGTGTATTTAATATAGAATGACAATGTGTAATGGAATTTCTAAGGGTTATAGATTAAAGTTTATAGTTTTATTATATTCTACTTGCATTATAGTGTAATGGTTTAATCATATTTTAATAATCTCTCTAAGCATAAGTATAAATGCATTGTACCATCAACACTACTTGTATAATGTTTTAGTATATTCCACTTGTATTGACATTGTTTAAATTTATAAGTTCATAGCTCACACATATTTAGTGATGGCACCGGTGGGAGACCAGATCGTTCACGCACTGGATTTACCCCTTTTACCCGTGATGCAACAGAGACAGCATCGTCGTCACATGTTGCATTGTAGGCGTCTGATCTCTCAATCGCGCATACACCGGGCATTGCATGTAAGTTTAGAAATATATTTCTTTTAATGACTTCTGTTTATGTTTAGACTTACATATTTCTTTTGCAACAGCATTGTTGACCAGCCGATGAGAACGTGGACCCACGCGTGGGTTGCTTTTAGAATGACTTACGCGTGAGGGTAAGGTGACGGTAGAGTTTCCATAGAACTACAATAGACCTATTGGGAACAAAGCTAGGTTATTTATATTGGAGATCGGTGTCTTATACTGATCTCTGATCCCCCACCACCCCCCGTTGGGCAGACGTAACAGATGATGTGCGGCAGCTCATCCGTTAGTGCCTTCAGGTAAATTTTAGTAAATTAAAAATTATTTTAGAAAAGTTTATTTACAGTTAGGTTATTTTCTTAATAAGTTTATTACATTAATCTATTATTTATGAAACTACAGGATAAATTTAACTTGGATTTGAATGTTCCACACATTTCCCATGCCGTCGACGACATGGTCAAGGAGCGGTTTAAGGAGTACCGTGGTGACTTACACAAGTGGTACAAGCGGTGCATGAGCCACAAGGAGAGCGTACTGTCCACACCGCCGCACGTGACCCATGATGACTAGCGAATACTCTACGAGAGATTTTCGTCTGAGTCTTTTCAGGTAATATTTACATATTTACTATATCTTAAGGTAACAATTAAATTCGTAATTAATAACAATGTACTATGAATAATGTGCTCAGAAGAGGAGCAAAATAAATTCTGACAATAGGGGAAAGTTAGAAGTGAACCACGTAGCTGGTTCAAAGTCATTTGTACAACTTCGTCACGACATGGTAAGAAATTACTGGTAATTATTAAGTTGATATATTCTTTCCATGCATTTATATTAACTCTATTGTCCTTTCGATTGCGCAGTGAGATTCCTTCACTGGCCAGGAGCCCAAACTATTAGACCTCTACAGAGGGACTCACTGTCGGCAGGTGATGGGATCTTGGCTACATCCTAGAGCCAACGAGAATTGGGTAAAAATTCTTACATTATAAAATTTAATTACATTAAATTATAATGATCTCATTTGTTATGAAAATTCATATGTTTTCATTATAGGCGGCGATGGAGACCTTACGCAGTCAACCCACTCCCAATGGTACTCAGCAGAGTGAGCCAGAGATCCTAAGTGAGGTGCTTAGCACCTGTTCTAGATATGTGCATGGTCTTGGCCATGGTGCTAAGCTCATGACACTTGCTAGAGCTGTTTCTAGCCAATCCATCATTGTTGGTGAGAGCGTCGTAAGCCGAGCTGATATCGCAGAGAGAGAGAGAGGTTCAGTAGCTACGAGTCGTCGTCTATAACATCAGAGAGCAGATAGAGAGGCAGAGAGAGGAGCAGGAGAGGCAGAAGGAGGAGCAAGAGAGGAGGATGGAGGTAGAGCTGGGCATCGGACCGAGTCGGACCGGATTGGGTCCTACTCGACCAGGACCGAAATCTAGAGGGCCGAACCCAAACCTGATCAGATCCGGAGCCGAGTCCGGGTCATCTGACCCGAACAGATCCTAATCCCTCCTAGCCTGAGCCGATCCGAGTCCGTCTCGGGCAGGACAACCGAGTCGGATCGGATTGGGCAAGGGTCGGATTGTCATTCTTTTCAACGGTGTAAAAATCATTATTCACATTGTTTCTTATGGTGTGATCTACTTGATTATTAGAAATATTTAAAATTTAGCATTAATCCCTAAAATCATCTGAAAAAACTAATGGATGGTTTGGATAAACCAAAAAAATTCAAGATGGGCCACATAGTTTACTCGGCTAACAGGGTACGAAATCTACTTTTAATTCAACAAGTACTCCTATATAGGCTATAGCTCATGCTGTCTGATAGGTTATAGCTCTTGCTGTCTTAGAGGCTATAACTCCTACCAGGCTACCAGCTATAAAGCTGCTCTATGTACAGTGCGAACGGACTGGCTACTCCGGTCGGTGATCTATGGGTCCCACCATGATGTACGTGCTTCATCCATACCGTTCATTAATTTTTACAGATCATTTTAGGGCTTAGTACAAAAAATGATAGGGATATAAATCTTAAGTGGGCCATACCACAAGATAAAAATAATGAATGGATATTCACAATTAAAATCCTCCTAAGGGCCACTATACTGTTTATTTGACATCCAATCTGTTGATTTGGTCATAAAGACCCAGATGAAGGGAAAAAATAAATATCAACATGATCCAAAACTTTTATGGCCCCCAGAACGTTTTTAACGGTCAAAATTCATTCAACACTATTTCCTGTAATGTGGTCCACTTGAGATTGAGATATAATTCATTTTTTAATCATATCATAAAATGATATATAAAAATAGATGGACGGCATGGATGATACACATACATCATGGTGGGCCCCACAGAGCACCGACCATCAACCAATGGTTGGTGTTAGGGGGAGTAGCCAATCCGTATAGGCTATAGTTCCTACTAGCTGGCAGCTGTACAGGTGCTCTGTACGTGTCATGCGAAGACGAGTCCTGACACTCCTTGAGCTCCGAGTTGTACGAACGGTTCAAAGGAGATCAAAGCTACATGACCCACAGTGATGTATTTAGTAAATCTATACCATTCATCTGTTTTTAGAGTTCATTGTAGAGCATTATCCAAAAAATGAGTCATATCCGAAGATCATATGGACCACACCATAAATAGAAGTGGAGATAATGATTTTCACCATTGAACAATTTGTATGGCCCACCATAGTGTTTATTTTCATCCAATTTGTTTGTAAGGTCATAAAGACCTCAGTGAAGAGGAAAAACAAATTTCATATTGATCCAAAACTTCTGTGAACCCAAGAAGGGTTTCAATGGTTGACGTTCAATCCCCCATTACTTTCTGTAGTGTGGTCCACTTAATAGTTAGATATGTCTTAATTTTGGTCTCAAGCGTTAATACGATATTGCCAAATGGATAGATGGTTTGGATATAACACATACCTTATAATCAGACCCACAGAACTTGCTAACGTTACACCCGCAAATCCACTTCGTACACCAACCAATATGCTTCCGTCAACCAGTAGGTAAATCATTGTATCTATATGCCAACCATGCCTGCTACTACTCTCTCTCTCTCTCTCTCTCTCTCTCTCTATTTCCCTCTCCGGCATAAAAATCGAGCTCCAAAACCCAACGGCTCTCCCTGTATATTTCTCTCCACTAGAGAAATCCCATAAAAGCTCCAAAACCATTGCAAGACATCTAGCTAACCTTCTTCTTACCTTCTTCTTCAATAAAAAGGGAGAGACAGATACAGAGAGAGACAGATATAAAGAGAGATAGAGAAATAGAGGTGAGGCTCAGGTGTACATTGGGCGGAGTTTTTTGGCGCTAAACGAAAAGAAAAAGATGCGTGGAGAAAGAATTTTACAAAAATAAGGGATATTTATATCCCAGGTCAGTTCGGACCCTTTCGGTCCGGGTTTCGTATCGATTCTGTTTGGATACACCCCTATCGGAATCCGACCCGAAAAACGACCGGATCTCGATGGACAAATTCGATCAGGGACGATCTAGGCTGTCGGTTCTGTTCGGAACGGTACCGAGTCGGGTCGGATCCACCAGATTGGGTCCAACTTGCCCACCTCTAGATGGAGGAACTGACGAGGCAGAGGGAGGAACATGAGAGGAGGAGGATGGAGGAGCAGGCAAGGCAGAGGGAGGAGTATGAGAAGAAGATAGAGGAGATACGGGTGGAGCATGAGTGACGGATGACGGAGATGTTTCAGGCTCTCGTTGCACGCTTACCCACTGATGCCCCACCACCTCCGCCTTCATCTTTATGATTTTTTATATTTTATTTATGATGTTAAACTTATATGTATTTATGCATGAATGAATGTGATGTAGATAAGAATGTTTGTGTTTGGATGAATGTAGTTTATGTTTGGATGGATTTATGTAGTTTAGGTTTAGATGGATGTAAATGTGAATATGATGAAATATATTACATAACAAGTGTATATTAGGAAGAATATGATGAAATATATTGTAATAGGTGTATATCAGGAATTTTGTGCTGGAATAATTTTTTTTGTTAAAAAAAGAAAAACTTTTACTTACGAAAAATTTTGTAGGTAAAAGTTTCATCCATGTTTTTACCTACGAAGTATTTTGTAGGTAAAAGTCTCATCCACGTTTTTTACCTACGAAAATTTTCGTAGGTAAAAGTCTCATCCACGTTTTTACTTGTGAAAATATTCGTAGGTAAAATTTTTGTAAATATTTTTACCTACGAAAATTTTCGTAGGTAAAAGTATTGTGAAATATTTTACCTACAAAAAAAATCGTCGGTAAAAGTTTTTTACTTATTTTTTAACGACGAAAAAATTTGTAGATAAAAGTTTTGTAAATACTTTTACTTACGAAAAAAATCATCAGTAAAAGTTTTTTACCAACGAGAGAATTTGCCGGTAAAAGTTTTGTAAATATTATTACCTACAAAAAAAATCGTCGGTAAAAGTTTTTTACTTATTTTTTACCGACGAAAAAATTCATCAGTAAAAGTCTCACCATTGCCGACGATTCAAATTTTCGTTGGTAAAAGCCTTCTCCCTCGGTCTTTTACCAATGAATTTACCGACGAAAAAATTCATCGGTAAAACTTTTTACCTATGAAAAATATTGATTTAGTGACGAATATTTTCATCGGTTAAAGTAGGTTTTCTTGTAGTGCCTTCTACGGCTTAGATCACACATTTTCCTTACGCGGCTTGGTTCACATATTTGCCCTCGTGGCTTTGATGGATATTAACGCCCTTTTATAGCTTGTTGGCTATATTCACATATATTGTTGATTTTCAGGTCATGCGGAGTTCGTTATGATTTTTGGGTGGAGTTGAAGTTCGTTTATCGATTTTCTAGCCATCTTACAGAGTTCATATAATTTTTGAATGACATAGGAGTTTTCATGTTGATTCTCTCTTTATCTTGCGGAGTTCAGTCGTACCTTAATTTTCCGGTGGAGCCAATTTTCTAGCCATCTTGTGATGTTCACGTACGATATGATTTTTGAGTGAAGTAGAGGTTTGTATGTTGGTTTTCTAGCCATCTTGTGATGTTCAGTCGTACTGTGATTTTCGTGTGGAGCTGAAGTTCACTTATCGATTTTCTAGCCATCTTGCGATGTTCACATATGATATGATTTTCGGGTGGTCTAGAGTTTGTATGTTGATTATCTCTTCATTTTGTGGAGTTTAGTCATATCATAATTTCTGGGTTGAGCTGAAGTTCGCTTATCATTTTTTTAGCCATCTTGCGAAGTTCACATACGATATGATTTTTGAGTAAAGTAGATATTTATATGTTGACTCATCCTTTATCTTGCGGAGTTCAGTCGTACCATTATTTCTTGGTGGAGTTGAAGTTCCCTTATCGATTTTCTAGCCATCTTGCGGAGTTCATGTACGATATGATTTTCGGGTGAAGTAGAGGTTTGAAGGTTGATTTTCTATTTACCTTGTAGAGTTTAGTTGTACCATGATTTCTAGGTGGAGATAAAGTTTGCTTAATGATTTTCTAGCTATCTTGCGGAGTTCATGTACAACGTAATTTTCAGGTGCAATAAAAAATTGTGTGATTGATTATTTGACTATCTGGACACTTCTACTTGGATTACAATTGTTATTACATTTCCTTAATGTTGAGATTATGTTGACTGGCTTAATTTTTTAGTATATGATCATGATTATGAATTGCGCTGCTTAATATATACATTCTTATGACTTGCTATCTATTCTAGATTATGAATGATGAGTGTGAAATCTTGAAGGGTTCTCCTCACTGCGATAGCCATTGATGCTATCAAACTATATCAATTGATGTAGGTGTAGAGTGAGCCGATGTTGTTCATTGGGTTGCTAGAGCAGATCGGGTAGCTGACGAGCTAGTTGGGGTCTCTGCGGCCCATATTGAGCTCCACCATTAGATGATAGATTTCTGTTTTTATTTAATGAACTTTGCTATTTGGGGATTGTATAAGTCCCGTATGGGCGCTCCATTTGGATATTTATGATGATTGAAACGTTTTTATATAATACATGGTTTATTCCACCAACATTTGCTGCTAACTCTAATTAATGATAAGTGGTTCAAATTTATACTGAATTTGAAAGGCTAATACTCAGGTTTTTAGAAAATGAGTCATATACTTCGGTTTAAAAAACCAGGGCTTTACATCTTGCCACCTCAACCCTCAATTCCATATATAAGAGTAGGAGCTCTCTTATACTCATCCTTTTGCTATACTTAGAAAAATTCTGAGATTTTAAAGGACAGTGAGAGATAGTGGAGCCAAGGTGTGGCCCATCATCAACCTAGAGGGAGTGGACCACACATCATCATCAAGCCATCCATCCATTTGTGGTGAGTCTGCACCTGTCCTTCCATCTTCCTCATCCTCATCTTTCTCTCTTTTATTTACCTTGATATGTGTGGGGCCCACTAGTGTGGAGTCCCATGGGTTCATATATTACTAGCCATGGGGGTCAGCAAGGTGGCCGAAGTCAGTATGGTCGATCATGATAAACATTATATAAACACCCTTCACATGCATGTAATCTAATTTTTGTATCTGGATAACAACTTCTAAAAATCGTAAAAATCAACCATGCAAAGATCGGAGTTGAAATGTTAGAATAATATGAACCATAATATGAGCTAACTCTGAGCCAAATTTTGTAGCCATCCAACGGTCCAATCATCCGTTGAATCAACTTTACTTGGCTGATATCTAACAACACATGTAGGATTTTGATTTGCTAAAAATGGACCCATTTTTAACTCCTTTAATGAATACATTAGAAATATATGTTCCATTGGATTTGTAGAAAATTGAACCAGCTTTCCAACAGTATATAATAAGCCTCTATCGGAGTTCGGACGACTGAGATCTTGGCCTTATACGAAAACGTATTTAGGAGCTTGTTATGACCATTCTTGTGTGGGCCATATCCGTGATTCCAACGGTCAGATATATTTGATAATTATTCTTAAATTACTTGAGATAGTTAATTTCATATGTATGGTCCCCATGGTCATATTCTTTCATGATAAATTTTAGGAAATTTTGGACCGATAAATACTTCCATAAGGATAAATCTTGAATTGTTTTGTATGTTCCAGATGAATTAAAGGCTCTATATGGTTGAAAATCTACATACAATATAAATGACTTATTCCTAAACCATCCATTGGATCGGATTTTCCAATAAAGGATCTGATCATAGTGATTTGATCAATACATTACATGTGCTACTTGATGTATATGTTAGATCTATGTTGTACATAACATTCATCCTCTTATTGACCAATTTGGGTGTGGGATCACTTATGATTTATACATTTTATTAGTTCATCCAATATGGATACCCATGTACATTGTTGTGTATCTCTTATCTATGGTTTGCTAGCGTGTGGGCCTAAATTGTTATTGGATCTATTTCATTTCCTTTGTACTTTCTGTTTGCTGAAATTTTCCAAGTACTTAACTGTATTGCATGTAGGTCTTTTTGACACCTTGAAGTGGGCCCCATGCTCTGTAGTTGAGGGTACCACTATGGGGGATGTTTAATTCTTATGTCAGTGAGATGGGATATCTCACCTTTTTGTCAGGAATGATCCCCAAGTGTTTGGAAAGTGGGCCCTAAGTTGTGACATATCCCATTGCTGAAAACTGTCTGATTATTTTGGGTTTTGTACCAACTTTAGGCCTCTATAGTGGACCCCATGCAGAAGATATGGTAGGCCACCACTTGTAACCTTTAACCTATACCAATTAATAGATAAATAGTATTTTACTTGGGCTAAATCACAACCCACATGATCAGGCAGTGGATCTCAAAATGGGATCAGGCATGGTTGTCGCAGAGAACTCTGTGCAGAAAATTAAAATATATATGTTTGACCATACACCAAATATTATGTGTACATAATCCGTTGGTCCCATCTCATATTTTTTTGAAGTCCATATATATGAATACCAGGTCACCTGAAGGCACGCCGAAAGGTGATCCCTCATGATCATGGGATGTACTCCAACTTGGGTAAAAACTAATTCTGCACACTGTTTCCTACACAGTTTCTCCAAGTACCCATGTTTGGGCCATCACCATAAATTGTACTCACCCAAACAATGAGGCCTGCCTTATAATTTGTAAAGACCATACATAGAGCTACCAGGTGGCTATTTTCTTTCACCATATGTAGGCCCCATTGATCATGAATCTGACTCCAAAATGACCTAAAACTAACCTTGCACCAAAAGTCTGTTTGATATAGAATTCATGTAGGCCACATTAATGGGGTCCACCACCTTCCCAGGGCATTTAATGCAGTAACTAAACCATGGAAAAGAAATTGTTGGTGCTGGTGAGCCCATAACCTTGGATGAGTCATCTACTGTGGGTTGTCTTGTATATGTCATTCCCTTCATCTGATGAGGCCCACCTAGCATGTTTTATAAATGGGTGTTATATAACTTGTAAAATATGTAGTGGACTGATCTTGCTGCCCAGTTGTTGTCTTAAGATATGGATGGTCTTGGGCCCATATAAATGAGGCAATCCTAATACCCAAGTGGGCTATCTTATATGAGCCGCACATTTGCCAAATAAGTCCTACTTAGTATATTGTGTACATGTCTCCTAGGTCATATGTGTCCTTGGGCCAATCAAAATGAAGCAAAACCAAGGCCCAATGGGCCCAATACCAAGAGAAACACATGGGAGTAGAAAGCCTTTCATGATAAATCTTCTTAGGCCCGCTAGGTAGGCCAATTTTCTAGTGGGCAGCGTGCCTTGCACACTACCACTAGTCAGCTGGGCCACACTTAAAGGGGCCCATTTGGATTGTATAAATTATAATAGACAAGCCTTCATATTTTACTTGTGAATGAGGTTCATGGGTCCAATACAATGTGGAATCTGTGCAATGTTGGAATGTGAGTGATATGTTTGGGATTATAAGTTTATCTCCTATTTGATGTTAGATTTGTGGGGCCCAGTCGTGTTATGGGATCCACCTTAGAGGTATGTATCCATGTATACTTCCTTTGGTGTGGGATTGTTGTCCACTAATAAACCAAACCTAGACCTAAGTGGGCTATACCACAAGAATGTTAAATCTATGAAAAGCCCATTAACCATACTTGTGGTAAAATGTGAGGTACAATCATGTGTTGAACTTGCACCTTCAACTAGTGGGGCCCACTTATCCATGTGACTGGATCCACATCATCAAAGAGCCCGGTAGTTGGATGTTTATCCTATATGGAATTTGCTCAGTGGTCCACCACGTGGGACCCACACTTAACTTATATGATTGTGTACCTTATGTATAGTGCAAGGTTAATGTGGGGGTCACACTAGGTGGGACGCACCTATTAATGATTGTGATGATGATGGTGAATTATTGGTTTTTATGACATGTATGATCTAATTGATAGTGATTATGCTAGGGTTAATATCGATTATGGTGATCATTTAATAGATGGTGAATTGATATGGCATATGCATTGATGATGAATGAGTAGTTGTTTGTGGTAGTTGTGACATTGCATATGTTAATCATGAAGTGGAAGTGGCCTTCATGCTAATGATGGTGATAGTATGTACATGTATATGATGACAGAATATGCTAGTTGATCACCATGTTTTACTTAATGATCATTACATTGAATGATAATGTTGATAGTTTAGTTGATAATCATGCTCGTGCTGATGGTCATGACGATGATACGTGTATAATCACCATGCTTTGCTTGACATTGGTTTCATTGGAGATTATATTGATATCCAAGTGAGAATAATGCACACGTTGATGGTCACGATGACTCATGCATAAGATAATTGTGTTTTACTTTATACCTGAATAATAATAAATAAATTATACTTGTGAACGTATGGATAACATCATGCATGACAGAAGCCTAATGCCTAGGGCATGTAAGATGCTAGTATTGGATGACGGCCATGATGTTGATGATGCATGTGAATCTTTGTATGCTATGTACTTCATGCATAAGCTTGCATGATTTAGATAATTCGGCGTAAAATGTTGGTATGACGCCTGATAATTTTTGTGGCGTTACATTAGTGATTGATGTGAGGGTCACATTGAATGTTTGCTAATACCATTTTCTTTATGTTGACATGGCACTTTCTTTATATTGATTTAACCATACTTTATTTTTAATGTGATATTACATAACTCAGGAATAGTGCTTATGATTGTACCTTACCATATCTCATACGCATCATTTGTATGCCTGTTGTGAATGACGATTGTTCATAGTATATGTCGTTCAGCTCGAGACACTTAGGGGACTCTATATGAGATAGGGTCGCCCCACATGATTTGCGCGATATGCGCAGGTTTAATGCATGCCTTGGATAGTGTGATTCATGCATTTTGCATTATGCGTGATATGTACATATACTCCCTAGAGACACCAGGAAGGTGGTCCCGTAGCCTTATTGTGGCTGGTGGATGATGGACACTGGAAATTACTAAGGTTATAGGGCGTCACAGGTGTCTCTGGGTGAAAGTCCTTAAACCTTGTGGTACCAGTAGGAGCTCCATCACATCAGGACAGAGTGGGGGGAGATGCAGAGGGCTGACATGGCTGGATACCGGTAGGCCACGTCTCCCACTGTGTTGAGGTTAGTTAGAAGGGGGTTTGACCTTACTCGCATGGGTGTAGAGGGTTATATGTTAGGTTGAGTTTGACCAGCTCATGAAATGGATTCGCTATCGATAAATCGGGTGGTTTTTGTATACCACTGGCGAGAAGGATAGTGAGGTCTTTTGCACTCACTTGGTCTTACGCGTTATAGGCGGCAACCAATGTCGGAAGTGTACTAGACCTCGATGTGATTCCAGTGATGATAACTGTACTGAGATGTGAACTTATTGAGTAGGACTTACATGTACAGCATTTGACGCATGCATTCATTCATACATTATCCACTCGGGTTGGTGGTGCGCAACTAAATCATTATCTACTCGGGGGTTTACCACACTGAGTCTAGCTATCCAAATCAAGTATGAGATTGGTTTGGATAGAAGTCCCTTGTAATGAACCCCACAGTTTACGATACCATGTACTATCATCTCGACCACACGCACCAACTTTGTTATTTCTTTTCCATCATATGCTCTATAGTGGAATATGTAATTTAATTATGGTGTACATGATGATTGGTTATTCTCATGATTTATAATCGTTCGTCCGAGTAGTATGCCTAAAATTGATCACATGATTTATGATAACCTGATGAACTTTAATAATATGCTTAGTTGATAACATGCTCACCTATGATAACATGCTTGGTTGATAATATGTTTATGGTTGTTTTGGATGTCTTTACGGGAGTGCAATGATAAGCCGTGTTTTACTCCCGGCATGCAATAGACTTTCGAGTTGTGGTTTGCTCATACAGATTATTTACACTTTTTTAAGATATGTTTAGTAGCATGGTGCGTGCAGGAGTTATAGGGGATTTGTTATCTCTTCTCCCTCATTGTTGAGCTGATGCACCATCATATGTGTGGCATGTCGACCAGGTTCGTTTCTTGGATATGCATTGATACCATGTATGAAAAGGTATAACCACCTAATTAGATTAACCATTCCATAGAACAAATAAAAAAACTCCCTCACCATGAGCTAGGTTTGGTGTTCGGGAAGTTCGCTAACCGTTCACCAAGTCCAACAAGTGGCGAGGAAGTTGTCATGACCCGAGTTCGAGACTTGGGAGGTAGTAGGGCCTGGGTTCCAGATTTGGGGTGTGATAGGATTCGTATCATGGAAGAGCATGAAGCAGTCGATTATAACGTCTTCTAGCATGGAAGCAGAGTATATATCTTGTCATGAAGCCACAAGTCAGGCGATCTGGCTTCAGAGTTTTTTCTCTAGTTTACATGTTGTGCAGATGATCTTGAAACCATTGAAAATTTATTATGATAGTTCAATTGCAGTTAAATTCTCTAACAACAACAAGCATTCATCAAGGTTAAAATAAATTGACATTAAGTATCATGTTGTGAATCAGAGAGTTCAGAATTGTCAAGTGTCTATAGAACTCATCGGCACACGGTAGATGTTAGTGGATTCTCTCACTAAAGGCCTTACTATCACACTCTTTAAGGAACATGTGATGTCTATGAGAGTTATAAATCCCAATGATGTATTTGAATAGTGGAGGTTTTCATTTTTTATCCGATTATTTATAGACATTTTAGAGATCTATTAATATACATTGATGATTCTGTTATTCAATTTATATCTTGTTTCTCATTTAATATGCACATTCATTTTTGAGTGAGCAAGACTTTGGTTTGTGTCTTGGTGACACATTCAGTAGGACTATTTGAAGATAGGCATGTATGATCACATTAGACGTGCAATCTTCATACCACATCATATATCTTCGATCCATATCATTAAGGCTATTGGTATTCATGAACATGATTTGTTACACTTCGAAAAATATAAATGTTGTGTTAACTACCATGATTCAATATCAATGGTCTTGATAAACTGAATCTGACAAGAATTGCTCATAATTATCCAACAGTGTTGTTTTAAAACTCAATAGGATGCCCATTAGGAACTTTCAAAAGCAATAGACTGAGGAGGGTGGACACAAGGTCGGAGTCAGTGATGGGATTTGCCATGGCCGCTAGGTTGTCCACAATAGACTTTATAGACTGGATGTATTCAGACATAGGGGTTGTACCCATTTTAACAGTGTGCAACTGATACTTAAGTTGTTGTATGTGAGCTCGGAAGGACGACACAAAGATTCTCTCCAGAGCACACCACACATCACAAGATGTGGTGAGGCCGACAACATGGGCTAAGAACGGTTTAGTGAGGGAGGTGATGAGCCAACAAAGGAGCATTTGATCCATTTTGGTCCATTTGGTGTAGTCAGGATTAAGGATAGGTAAGGTATCCTTCTCAGTTGGAGGGAGGAAATGATTTGGAAATGGAGAGGTGTCATTGGCAAGGCCTTCAAGATCATGGAGTTTTAGTCTGGGAAGAAACTAGGAACGCCATACCAAAAAATTACCCTTGTCAAGTTTGATGTTGAGGAAGTGAGTGATGTTAGAGATAGATGACGCCAACGAGGAAGATGAAGTGCTCAACATGGTGGATGCACTCGTAATAGATGAAGCGCTTGACATGGTGGAAGCACTTGTAATAGCTCTGATACCAAGATGAATTGGGATGTAATTTAATAAACCTTATGAAGGTGCACGGTCTCTATTTATAATTAATTGAGGGGAACAATCAGCCATTAATTTAGAGGGTTGTTATAAGAGATATACATAGTAACTAAATATTTTTAGGCTAATTACAACTGTGTATAGTTGGAGCAAGCTTATTTATAGACATCAGGATATGCACAATCACGAGTTGCTTTATGGGGAGAATCCATAAGATTTTATCCACTCATGTTATCTTCTCTAACAGGGCCATCACTATGTTTATGAGAAATACACCATGTTCATCCATTTTGCGAAGCTCATTACAAGGCATGGGCCTAAATGGGAGGTGGATCCAAAAGTCAGGAAAACACGACAGAAAAAAAAGTAGGTAAGAAAAAAGTTGAGCGACGAAACCTCCGTGTCCACCGTGATGTTTATATGCTCTCCCAAACTATGAATAGAAGATGAAATGATCTTTGGCTTGATCTTGAGTTAGCTAGATCATGGACAACATCATGATCAATCCAGGCTAGACTGTGGCATAGAGATGGCTGGGAGGAGGCTAAGGGGTAACTAAAAATCAGATCTTGGAGGCTTGGAGCTCCTTCTCACCCTCACTCTCTCTCCCTCTCTCTCCTTCTCTCTCACTTAGAACTTTGGAATGAGATGTGTTGTTGTTGAAATGTAAGGAGGAGGGGGCTATTTATAGCCTTTTGGGATGACATTGTGGTAATTGCTGGGTTTGTGAAGGCTAAAAGCTGACATGGCAGCTTAGGATTTGTTGAGGAGAGAGAAATGCCATGTGGTATGCTTTTATGGGCTCTTGGGGGTAGGTAAAAGGGTAAATAGGGTGAACTATAGGGGAAATTCCATATGAAAGTTGACTTTGGGATGGGGGACAGTTGTGTGCCCAGAGGGGACACTTGTCGGATAAGGGGCGGGAGTCAAATTACCACTCACAATAGTCCGACTACCACCTGGGCTCAGTTTCCCCTATGCTTTGATTAGTGAGCTTTCTTTGGTGCTCTGGTTCGGCCCAAAGTCTTTTTTCAGGATTTTGGCTCAAAATGGTTAGGTGTATTTTTGGGTTTTATACTGATTTTCATATAAGCTTTGGCTTGGGTGATGGTTTAGGGTTTGGATTAGGGTTTAAGCTAGGGTTAGGGTTTTAGGCTGGGATTAGGGTTTGGTTTAAGATATGATCATGATTTTCGAATTGTTTTAGTTCTCTCGAGTGTCAAAGCAAGTGGACACCCCACCCTTCTGGTCAGAAAAGATCGTGGTTCGAATTTGTTTCTTGTCATTGTATCGGTAATAGTTGACTATTTAGAAAAGAGATGACTCGTACATATCATGAGGGTTAAGGAAAATTTTGTGATTATCCTTGCGCTTTCTGCTGCATTACGGGTCATGAATCACAACCCTTTCACGTCAAATTGTTAATATCATTGGAGGGTAAGTTTAAAAAGTAATGCCTCTGCACGTCGATGCGACTTTATGAGGATTCCCATACTGTTTAGATCTGTCGTTTCCTTTGCTACGTAATCACCCTAGGAGTATTCATTTTGTTTGATCGTCAAAGTGGTTAACTGCCCTACGCATCGATGCGACCTTACGGGGAACTCACTATGCCGACTTGGACTTGATCAAATTTTCTGAATATCTCAGACTAGGTATGTGTGGGTAATCTCTTGTCATGCAATCTGCTGATTATGATACTTTAGTTACAACATATTGTCTTCACTTTGAGTTTGATTATTCTTTTCAGAGATAGACTTTCTCTTGCATTCGACTCGTACGACTGTCTAAATATGGAGATCAGGCTAATCATACTTGTATCATATACGGGTTCGATCATCCTCCAGGGAGACTGGAAGAGATCGAATCTTATTTTATTGTTTTGCACTGGCCGCAACTGGAGAATATGGAAATTCCTCAGTGTACTGTGTGCCACGTACGTTTTTGAAAATTTTGTTTTGTTTGAAAACTACCATCTTGGGAACTAAATTCCTTGGGGATTTTATTTAAATATTTTTAGATTTTTAAAAAATATCCATTCGATCTCGCGGGTGGGCGTCGTTGTTTGGTTTTTATTTGCAGAATATCGAACAATCGTATTGCTGCACTAATGAATTAATGGGGCTTTTACTATGATTTTCTTTTTCTTTTTTTTTTGTTTGCAATTTATCATTTCATTTCATCAAGATTCTCAATTTCTCACGAGATTTTACAATTTCTTGCAAGATATTAGGTCTTCTCATGAGGAGATTCTTTTTCTCTCCTTTTCCAGCCATTATCCAATGGTTCATAACATTTTTCGGCCGTCCCATCAACTCAAGAGGGACAGGTGTGCTGTCCCACATATGTCGGACGGTGGGCGGCAGTCCAACTACCGCTTGGCACCGGATTGCCCAATGGTCTGGCGCTGGCGCTGGTCCGGGTGTGGTGCTTCCTTCCCTATTTCTTCTCTTCCTTCACTCTGTCCAAGGATGCCATTTTTTCTCCTTAGAAGCTTTGGTTGGTTGATCTTTCATCACTTGCAGCTCCTTCTTGCTCAACTCCTCCATTTTTCTTCTAGGTGGCTATTTGTTCACTGGATTGACCTTCTTGTTTGTGTGTTTGCCGGATTTTGGGTATCCATGCTTGTGGAGTTTTTGGAAATGCTCATCTGTGGCCTTAGATTTTCCTTTTTGGATATGGGAGAGTTGTGATTGGGACTTTGGACAACATTGCCCAAAATTCCAGTCGTTGGATCTTGCTGGAAATTTTTATTTTGATATGACAAATGTATTTTTTGTAATTTTGATTGAGTGGGATATGATAAGAAGGGGGCCCACTCTTATTTTGTGCATGGCCATTTTTTAAATTTTTTTTAGAGGAAACGATCTGGATTGTAGAATGGTAGGCCAGGATGGGTGAATCGAGGTCCACTTGGATCTTCTAGTGTCATGGATCTTGATGGTGGACAATCATTTTTGGAGTGGATCGCACTCTTTGGTATAATTTTTGGCTCCATGTATGGATTGGATTTCTCAAGTGGGCCTTGGATCATGAACTTAGAAACATGGGCCTTGTCTTGGACATGTGGGCATAGGACAATGGGCCTTGAGCAATGGGCCTTGGAACTTGAACTTTTAAGGTGGGCCTTGATATATGGGCTCTTGAAAGATGGGTCTTGGGCTTGGGGACATGGGCCTTGGATAACGAGCCTTGCCTTGGGCTTTTGAGTGGGCTTTGATATGTGGGCCTTGTAGTGAGAAGGATACTCACTTGTAAGTGTTTTGCTCCTGCAGCATGTCTCGCCGGGGTCGCGACGAGGCTGGTCCTTCTCACCATTCCACTAATCCGTATTATGTGCCTCGGCAGGGTCGGCACTTATCTAATGTGGCCTATGAGGGAGGCACTTCTGCAATCTTAAGGGGCCGTGGGGTCCGGATCCATCGGCTGGATTGGTTCAAGGATCCTCAGCCCTTGTTCTTCGAGGTGTTAGAGTGCACTCCTCTAGCCAGTTTTTTCAGGGTTCGTTTGAGTAAGACGAAGATGTCCCTGCTATCTGTGCTGACCGAGTGGTGGTGTGCGAAGACCCACACCTTTCGTCTACCCTTTGGAGAATGGGGGATCACCCCTTACGATATTTATATGCAGCTGGGCCTCTGGCACGAGGGACGATCCATCCCGTTTGAAGAGGACCTTTTGATCCCTTCTACTAACGACTGGATGGGCTTGTTGGGGATGATGTCGAATCCCACAGATTTCTTGAGCCCGCAGTTCAACTTACTTTGGTTGTCTATGAAATTTGCCTGTCGCATTCTAGAGACTGAGGCCAAGACCATTATGAACGCTCGTGCCTTAATTTTGTACACCATGGGAGCTATGATATTCTGCCACAGGAATGAGTTGGTGAATTCCCGTCTGTTGTCACTCGTAGCAGACATCACCTTCCCTACTCCGTATAATTGGAATGCGGCCCTTCTTGCCCATTTGTACGATGGGTTAGATAAGGCCAGTCGCTACAGCAGCAGATCTTTGATTGGCTTTTACCTGGTCATTGATGTGCGTGTTAGATCCTTTTCCTTCGTACCATTCCTTGGACAATGGATGTTACTTCTAATTATGATTTTACGCTGGTCTGCTTTTTTTTTTTTATCATTTTCCTCATCTGGCCCCTGCTTTGATCGATCGAACGCCTCCTTTTCCGCGCATGATGTTGTGGTACAAGGATAACCATAGTCGCATGTGCTTGTTTGCTGATCTTATGTGGAGGTCGAATGTCGATGCCCTTGTCCCCGATGATGTAAGTGATTGCCCTACCCTTTGTTGTCTGTCTTTTTGCCCTTCATATATGATCTTTCTTATCTTTTGCAGTTTTACACTAGGCCGTACCTTCGGTCGAATGCTGCTCTCATTCCTGTGGCCAAGAGGCTTATCAGGCCTCACGTCGATGCCACATTTTAGAGGATCCCTGAGTGACGAAGTTGTACCTGGGTGAGAGGTTCTTTTGCAGCTGACGGGTAGCCCTTTGGTTCTTTTTAGCCCTCCATCTGGTCCGCCAGATTGGAGGACAGTGCCTGAACAGGAATTGATTGCTGCTCTACAGGGCTTCGAAGCCAGTGCGTTTGTCGATCCAGCGAGAGAGTAAACTTCTTGGTGTGAGCAGTACGACAATGGTGTAATCCTTCAACATGCCTACGCTCCAGGTGGCAGTGCACGTTTCGTCGTAGGAGACCTTTTGGGGCCTCAAATTCGGCCAAAAGATATGGACGATTATGTACCTGATGATGATTAGTCTTGTTATATCATGTGATCATGTATCATCTGTTGTACAACCTTCCATATATATCGAATTTCTTTTGCCCGATGTCTTCTTTTCTGATTGTCGTTTGAGCCTTTATGTGGTCCTGATCGAGCCAATGGTAGAGAATTCATGTTCCATAGTATCCCGGGGGGCCCCTCCTTGATTTCAGCGTAAAGTGGGCCTGAGCGGTAGTTAGACTATCTTGGGCGGTAGTCTGACTACCATTCGTTGACATTTTGGAGCCGTTTTGGCTCTGTCAGATTGTAGGAGCGGAAGAAGCACCCGGACGGTACTCAGATTACCGTGGGTGGTTATTCGATTACCACCCCCTCTCATCTTTTATTCCAGTGATCTCCACTCTTCTTTGTTCATCCAAATCTGTTCCTCTGTTTATTCCTTCTCTACTCTGATAGTCTGAACCTTTCCTTTTGTCCCCTTCTTTTCCTTCTTGTCTTACCTTCTCCTTCCCTTTGTCTTTTTCCCCTTTGTCTCTATTATGGCTGACTTTAGAGAGTATGTTGGTGGGTCCAACAATGATGAAATGATGGGTTCTTTTGACGTAAGGGGTGCTTCCCCTTTATTGGTTCATGATGGGTTGGTGGGTGAGGGCCCATTTATGGGTGTTGATGATGGCTTGAGCGGTAGTAATGGTGGGTTAGTGAGTCCTCTTGAAAAAGTCAATGTCATTTATGGCATTGCTCCTACCACTATTGATGGTAAAGATGGAGTTTTGGGTGGCTTGGGTTTCGATGGATTGGATGGCTCCATGCTTGGTGGGCCATTTGATGGGCTATCTTTTGATGGGATGGGTGTGGATGGTACGGATGATAGTATGATAATGATAGGTGGGACGGATCTTGATGGGATGTGCTTGGATGGTGGAGATGGTGAGTTGATTGCTTTGGATGGTTCAGATGGGATGGATGGTGGGCCCCATTTTTGATAGATTGGGTTTGATGGGTAGTTTGGATCTGACAAGTGACGAGCCTTTTATTGACGGCTTAGGTTAGATATTCAGTGCGGATTTCAAGGTAATGATGGGACATACAGCTATTGTCGGGGATCGAGGTGCCGGTCCAGTCAGCTGTTGGATGGCCCGAGTGTTGTAGCTCCTGGGGTATTTACTTTCCAGACAGCCCCTGATGTGATAATCGTTGGCGGTTTAGGTCCACCTGTTGCCGCTTTCTAGGATACTCTTCGCTATGCGATGGGAGAGTTGGGCTTTTTCCAGCATCATGAGATTGATCTATTGGATGAGGGCAAGCCTATTTTTGATGATTCGCCCATTGATTTGGGCCTCCAGATTGTTAAGGGTGTGCCCATCCGTACCTGTTGCCTACAGTAGTGCATTATATGCTCTGGGAGACTACGTATCTGGATTGAGAGTTTGACGGCTTTCGAGGTCTTTGAGCTGGACTCCTTAGGCTTCTGAGTGGTCTTCCATTTTCATCGAGTTCACCTGGATTGGCGAGTATTGAGTGTGGCATCTTATGATTGGGTTCCGGCGCTGAACCTGTTCTCATTCAACGATCTAGAGTTGGGTCCTTCTCTGGAGGAGTTCGCTCGCTTGTCCAAACTTCCTCTTACTTAGGAGTCGTACGTCCCTTCATCCCAGCCGTTTCATCCTTCCAATTTAGGACCATGGTTTGGAATTTCGGCCACCTTTCCCACTGCGGAGAGTCGAGCTGATGAGTTCTCACTTGAGTTATTGTACGATCGATGTTCGACCGCTCGAGGGGGCCCATGATCTAACCGTTAACTTCAGTGCTTGAACGCACTGATCTTTTGTATCCTAGCGGAGCTGATATTCTCTGGATGACAGCGGTCGTCCTTAGGGATCTTGTTTGACGTCTTTCGCTGCGTCTTCGCCCATTGGAGCATTGTCTCTGTAGTGCTGGCAAAGCTATTTTTGGGTTTATCCGAGTGTTTGCTCGGGAAAACTCGCATCCTTAGAGGTTGTTGTACGTTTCTGCAAGTATCTTCTGCTGTCTCTCTTTTCTTTTCCACTCTTTTACCTGCTTGTACCTCATATTTAGGCCATGCTCCTCCTTAGGTGTGGTTGTGGGAGCACCTGCACATGACCCCTCTTCTCTCATGGCCGGATTCTCGTCGTGGTGATATGCTATCTTTACTGCTTGACGGCCTCCCTCTCGGCGCTAAGGCTACAGGGGCACTCTATCGCCGTATGTTCTCTTAGCTTCGTGGGTGGGAAGTCAGCTGGGAAGCTCCATGGCTTTGTTGTACGCTGTTGATTTGTAGTGTCGCTTGTACTCCTCTGTTGCTGTTAGGCTTCCGAGGGTGTTGCTCTTATCATCCCGTGTGGTTTCTTCGACAGTTTGGCTTTTGGCAGGACATCCCTGACTTTGCCTTCTCAGGATTTGGGCACGCTCCTCTCCTTATAGGCTTGACGACTCTTTATCGAGGGTTGCTTAGATGCAGCAGCTTTGGAGTTTGAGTTCTGGGCTCCTCCTCTAGCGACTGTGCCATATCAGCGGTGGGTGGGGGAGCAGTCGCTTTACCGTCAGGTCCCTGGTTGGCATTTGGCAAATGATGTGGATGATCGAGACATTATCGGTGATGCGGCTTCGTCCTCATCAGGGGTTAACTTCAAGGCGTTCGAGGAGAGGCCTTTTATCGACCCGTCATTCTTGCTTGCTACTCATGGCCATCTCATTTCTAAACTCGTCATCCTTCGTCATGCTTGTGAGGATATGGCCCGTCGTCTGGCGGTGGGGCCGTGGTATGATGAGAGCATGATTGCGTCGCATCGCCTGGTGAGGGACGAGGTCTTCTACCTGTGCATGGAGGTGGAGAGACTCAGGCAGAGGCTGTCGGTGTATGAGGATTAGGGTGTAGGCTTACCTGTTGATCCCTGACTTGTTAGCTGCTTATTCTGTGCATGTATTTTTATTTTGTTTTTGTAAAGAAAAGAAAACAATGTGCTTGTATACAAAAGTGGTTTGAAAGAAATAAAAATTTTACTTGTGCCAAATTTGTTAGTGCTTGCTCATGTTTAGATTTGTGCTTTGAATAATTGGGATCGGAATATTGTGCTCAGCCCACATTGAGTTCAATAGTCTGAGTTGTGTACTAGGGATCTTAGTTCCCTGAGAGTGTGCATTGGGATTGTACCCTTTGGATTTCGGTAGAGTCTGATAGAATATTAATCCGGCATTTATCTTTTCCTTGTATCTCTTCGTTCTACTCTTTGCTTCGGCTTCCTCTATACCTGCACTTTTGATTTTTTTTTTTATTTCTTACTACTTTTACCCATAGCGCCTTTTCAGGTTTTCACTACGACTAGCTTTCTCGTCGTTTTTGCCTTTAGCATCCTTTTGAATTTTCACTACGTCCCGGGTTTTGGTTCTTGCCTGCCCCTTGGCAGCTGTGCTTTTCAGGTTTTCACCAAGTCCGCTACATGCTCGCTGTTTTTACTCGAGCCACCCTTTTGGGTTTTCAACTCGCCCTTCTTGCTTAGGCATGTTATTTTTATTTTTTTTGAAATGCCAGGAGAGACAGAGAGGTTTCCTTCATAGTCGATCGATTGGTTACCCTCCTATCCTTGTCTTTGATTACAATTATAAGTTGTTTTATGTTGGTCGAATAATTTGGGGATGGGGGATGACCTTATTTTCTTCTATCTTCTTTTTGAGTTTCTGTCTTTTCTTCTTTTTTTTCTTTTTTTCCTTCTTTTCGTTGGAGAAATGATGGGTACTCTCTTCCCCACCCCCCCTCCTTTTTGTTTTGTTATTAATCCCAGCTTTGCGATTGTAATCATTGACAAGGTTAGGTGTGGTTACCCATGATAGATTTTCGCGTTTTCGATGTTGATGGGCTCGAGAAGATCCTCTCCTTTTAGACTGGTGAACCAAAGGGTCCCTCCTAGGAGTACCTCCCGAATGATGAGTGGTCCGTCCCACGAGGGTTTGAATTTTTCTCTAGGATCTAGAAAGTGTGGTGGTAAGATACACTTCATGACCATGTCACCAGCTTTGAAGCTCCTCTTCCAGACCCTCTTATTATAGGCTCATGCGATCCTTCTTTGATAACATTGTGATTGGCTTAACGCACGCATGCACTTTTCATCTGCTAGATGCAGTTGATCATATCTTGCTTGTTGCCACTCGCCCTCCTCAACTTCGCTCTCTAGTAGTATTCGGAGTGATGGGATTTTGATCTCAACTGGCAACACTACTTCCATTCCATATGTGAATTCGTAAGGAGTTAATGCCTATAGCAGATCGTACAGACGTCTGATAAGCCCAAAGTGCGTAAGGGAGCATTTCCGACCAGTCCTAATGTGTCTTGACCATCTTCTCCATTATACGAATAATAGTCTTGTTTGCAGCTTCGACTCCACCATTCATTTGAGGGCAGTAGGGACTTCACCAATGACGCTGGATCTTAAACTTGTCGAGGAAATCGCCTATCCTTTTATTGACGAAGGGAGTTCCGTTGTCTATAATGATGACCTGGGGAATCCCGTACCAGCTGATGATATTGTTCTTCATGAACTTTACCACGTGAGATGCTGCAATGGTAGTGTAGGATGCTACCTCTATCCATTTGGTGAAGTAGTCTAGTGCCACCAGGATGTATTCATGCCCATTTGAAGCTTTGGGGTTGACTTTGCCGATGATGTCAAGTCCCAATATAGAGAAGGGCCATGGTGTCATTAGATTGTATAGTTCGGAAGTAGGTGCATGGATCGGGTTCGCGTGCTCCTGACATTTAAAGCACTTCCTGACGTGTTTGCAGCAATCTATATCCATCGTTACCAAATAATAGCCAAACCGTAGGATCTTCTTTGCCATCATATGTCTGTTCATGTGTGGGCTACATAGTCTTTCATAGATTTCTGACATGATTTGAGCTGCTTCTGTTTCATCCATGCAGCGGAGGAGGACTTGATTGAAGGATCGTTTGTAGAGGATGCCCCCAGTGATCGTAAATTGGGCTGCTAACCGTTAGATAGTGCAATGAGTGGTTGATGCCACTCCTTCTAGGTACTTTTAATGCTTAAGATATTCTTTGATGTCTACGTACCACGGCTGATCATTCGGAGAGGTTTTGGCTTTGTCGATCTCCAGGCAGAATGCGGGTTCTTCCTGAAGTTCGATGGTGATTTTCCATTCGGCAGTTCCCCTAGGGATCTCCAGCATCGAGGTCAAGGTAGCTAGGGCATCTGCGAATTGATTCTTGGCTCGGGGCATATAAGAGAAAGTGATCTCTTCGAATTCCTCGGTCAGATTCTCCAGGTAAATATGATAAGGGATCAGCTTTTATCTTTGGTCTTCTAGTCGTCATTCATATAATTGATGATGAGTTGTGAGTTTCCAAAGAACCGCAACCTTTTCACGTTGAGGATGATGGCTTCTCTTAGACCAGCGATGCATGCTTCATATTCAGCTACGTTATTGGTGCAGTGGAATGCCAATCATCTAGAGATGGGGATTGGGACATCGTCGGGAGAGTAGAGTATTGCTCCCACCCTACTTCCATTTGAATTTGCTGCTCAGTCGAAGAAGAGTGTCCACTCTCCTGCCTTTCTTTCTTCTTCTTCCTCGATCAGGAGGATGTCCTCGTCAAGAAAGAAGGTCTTCAATGGTTGATAATCTGGCAGGGAGTGTGCTGTTAAATGATCGGCCAGTGCTTGCCCCTTGATTACTTTTTGAGTGATATAGGTGATGTCGATCTTATAAGGAAGTAGTTGCCATTCTGCGATTCTCCCCATTAAGGCTGGTTTTTTGAACAAGTACTTTAATAGGTCCATGTGAGCAAGCAGAAGGATTGGGTGGGCGATCATGTATGATCGTAGCCATTGTGTCATCTAGACCAGGGCAAGACACATTTTCTTTACGCTAGAGTATTTAGATTCGTAGCTTGTGAAGCTTCGACTTAGATAGTAAATCGCTTGCTCCTTTCTTCATGTAGCATTGTGTTGGCCGAGAACGCATCTGATTGCTTTCGTTGCGATAGAAATGTATAATAGTAATGACCTACCTGGTGTAGGTGGCATGAGCACTTGAGGGTTTAGCAGGTACTTCTTAATCTTGTCGAAGGCCGCTTGGCAGTCGTCGTTCCATTCCTTTGGCGAGTTC
Source organism: Magnolia sinica (assembly GCF_029962835.1). NCBI lineage: Eukaryota > Viridiplantae > Streptophyta > Magnoliopsida > Magnoliales > Magnoliaceae > Magnolia > Magnolia sinica. Next base: position 25,575,819 of record NC_080581.1, read on the forward strand.
TTCCTGAGAAGCTTGAATATGGGCTCACAGATAGGTGTGAGCTGTGCGATGAATCAGCTGATGTACTGGATCCGTCTGAGGAAACCTTGAATTTCCTTCTCAGTTCTTGGAGTCAGCATCTCGATGATTACTTTGGTCTTTGTCTTGTCCACCGGGATTCCATCTTCGCTGACAATGAAGCCTAACAGTTTTCCCCCGATTGCTCCGAAGACACATTTTTACGAGTTGAGGTGAAGCTTGAACTTTTTCAACCTGTCGAAGAGCTTCTTGAGGTCTTCAAAATGCCCTTCGATCGTGTAAGATTTGATGATCATGTCATCCACATAAACTTCGATTTCACTACCAAAAAAAGGGGCAAAGGCTACAGACAACATTAGGTTTTTGCTCCGGATATAAACCGTAGCTATAGTACTACGGTTTTAATCCGTAGCTAAAAAGTTGACACACCATTAATAATTAATGGTGTAGTAAGAGGCTCTATGGGGCTTAAAAAATATATATTTTTTATCTAAGTTGTCCATCTATTTTGAAATATTACGTTAGAATATGAAATAAAAAATCAGCTAAATCTAAGGCTCAAGTGGACCACACGGTAGGAAACATGGAGATTAATCACATTTTGCTTCTTATGGTGTGGTCCACTTAGACATGAAATCTACCTTAAGTTTGGGATCATGATCTAAAATAATTTAATAAAACTAATGGTCGGAATGGATAAACAAAATACATCATGGTGGGCCCCACGACACCCCTGCCATGACCGTCCACGGTCCGTCTCACAAAACGTCGCCCAATCTTGGGCGCACGCTCAAAACATAGCCGCGCCCAAAACGGGTTCTCTCTCTCTCTGTTTTACCATCCTCTCTCTCTCCCTGTCATTACTCCATCTCTCTCCCTCCCGATCTCTACTCCATCTCTCTCATTCTCCTCCCTCTCTCTTTAATGCATCTCTGTCGTCTCTTCTATCTTTGCTCCATCTCCTCCATCTCTCTCATTCTCCTCCATCTCTCTCTTCCTCCCTCTCCCTCCAATAGCGCATACATCTCCCTCTCCCTCAAACAGCCCACACATCTCCCTCTCCCTAGGGTTTTGGTGAACCCCTTACCTAGGGTTTTCTCATTCTAGCTCATGGCTCGAAGGAGGGGCAACCACTCTAGTTTATTCCTCAGCTAGGAGGTAGCAACAATGGTAATAGCAAAATGCTGCCTTTAAGCCGTTGATTCGAAATCGAAAGGTTAATATATTTGGGGGTTTTTGAATTTGGAGTTTTTTTTGGATTTAGGGGTTTTTTAATTTGGGGGTTTTCGAATTTGGAGGTTTTTGGATTTAGGGGTTGCCAAATTTGGGGGTTTTCAAATTTGGAGGTTTTTGGATTTAGGGGTTTCCAAATTTGGGGGTTGTCGAATTGATATTCAGAGCGGAGATGGGCTAACGACTGGGTTACCGTTTTGAGTTTGTTCTTTTCGATGGTGGATATTTGATTTGTTCTTATTTTTGCCTTTACTTTGAATTTCCTCATTTTATGTTGTTTTCTTTGTAGATCTATGTTTTTAAGCCGTAGATCTGGATTTGGATATGTCAAGACTTATATATCTGGCTCAAAAGCTTCTTAGAAGCGTTGGATCTAGCTATGTCGATTTCATTCCGTTGGATTTTTTTTAATGTTTTCTGGATTTATGATTGTCTTTGTTTCTCTGATTTGTAGCTTTCTGTGCTTCACAGATCAGATCTAATTTTTGTTGCATGTATTAGCTCTAGTTCGTTCATTTAGCGTAGTAGATCTTTTGAATTGATGGTTTTGTGGTTGTTATTATGGCACTATCGAGATTTAGCTTGCAAATCTGCACTTACAACAGAGTGTTGGCAACACACCTGCAATACACATTTCATACATGTGAGATAATCCAGATCGTCCACAAATCATGGACGCCATTGTGGTTGGCTATGATATTCTGGTTTGGGGATATTTGGATTATAGTCCATCTACAGTAGGAGACCCATCAAATGGATAATTTGGATGGGAACTGAGACCTGATTAAACTAGGTGATTTGTGAGACTTTTTGCTATTTGGTGTATATGGATTGTTTGATCTGATAACAAAGAGTGGCCCATATCTTGAAGGCAAAATTTTCCACTAAAAACATCTCATTACTGTATTTTGAGGTTATTTTTTCATTGTATCCATATTCTCCTGACATTCTTCACTATTGTAATTAGAGAAGATAAATTTCTTATATGCTTCTCTCTAACTCTAAGAATGTGGTTGTCCCATTTGACAATTGTAGATGCAGCCATTAAGAACTTTATGTTGGCCTTTGTACAGCTGCATATTTCTTCATTATTTAAGTAAGCTCTAATCCAGTCATGTGTATAACTGCATGATGATGGAGCCACAAATCACTTCTAATATCCAGCCATCACTTCTGTTGATTTTTTCATTACAACTTTCATTGATATCCATGAGCATTGTTTGGACTATAGTTTGTAGCTTGAGTTCTGAGGTTGCGGTGGAAGGAAATGTCAAGTAACTCTATTTATCTTCTAGAATGTATGTCTACTTTGAATTGAGGATTGATAAGGATGTGGAGGATAGGCTCTTATACTCTTGTAACCATGGAAATCTAATTTAACAGGTCTCTTTTGGGAAAAAGTTCCATTCATTTTTTGGGAAATGGTGGAAAAGGAAATCGATTTCCACACCTATTTTTGCTTTTGCAATCATAGGAAAACATCACATCTATGGAAATTGATTTCATTTCCACTATTTTCTAGAGTTCTCCACCAATCCAAACTGTTGGAAGGAATAGAAAATGCAGCATGGAAAAGGTAAAACCACTCCCCTCAATGAAATCTTCCTTGATGTCTTTCTTTTCAACATTTATATACCCATTGTGGCACTAGTCAAGGGGTCCTTGGCTGGCAGCGGGTATCTATACATTATGTTATCATCCATTCCCACTATGGCACTAGTCAACATTTATATACCCACTGTTTTGAACACTTAATGAATGCATGCCGACCCATCATTGACTGCTTGAAATGAGAATGAGAAGCTACTGACTTCGAACTATTATCATCCATTCCCACCATTGGCCTGTTTTAGCAGGTGGAAAGGTTTGGTTTGTCTTTCTCTGCATTTGGCACCAAAATCCTTAATATGCAGAATGTGGGTTGCCCACTCTCATTCTAAAGAGGCCTTTGTTGCATGACTTTCGCATTTTAAAAGAATGTACAATCCATCATAATGAAATTATGAATGGATGAGGATACAAATCTTTATAGAATATTTTTTTTTTCTTTTTTATTTCCTGAAGAAAATGATTTCATCTCGTTAAAATTCATAATCGTGGTTTTCAGGTGTTGTTGATGTCTTTGAAGGCTGGAGGTGTAGGCTTAAATCTCACTACAATGTCTAATGTGTGTGTGTTTTTTTTTTTTTTTTGAAGACACAGGGTTTCCCCACCTCTTTTTGAAGTGAGACTAATCCCTCCGTATACACGCAGGAATCAATCTCACTTCAAAAAGAGGTGGGGACACCCTGTGTCTTCAAAAAAATGGTAATTTCATCATTTACCACTTAAATCCAACCTGCCAATGTGCGTGCATGCACATTCACTTATGGTTGGCAGGGATTGAAAGAGAGATGAATCTGAATGTTTCTCTTGATATTATCAGGTCATTATGTTCCGCAACTCGCTCAGCTCATGATCCAATTCAACAAGAAGCAGAGGCTATTCAATCTCAAAGGAATTGCTATGAGTAATTGCATTTATATTAGCTAGGCAGTTTGCTATTGCAGCCCACCTCCTTAACAGAGAGGCTATTCAATCTCAAAGGAATTGTTGTGAGTAATTACATTTATATTAGCTAGGCAGTTTTCTATTGCAGCCCACCTCCTTAATAGAGAGGCTATTCAATCTCAAAGGAATTGCTGTGAGTAGGTGTTGCACATGCACTGTTTCTCTTTCCTCATGCAAACTGTTTATGTTGCCCTGCAGGGTGGTGATGTCAAAATGGCAGATGCCACAACGGCAAAGACTGAAAAGAAGGTGGTAATTTTCTTGACTATGTGGCTATGATACTTTTTTCAGCTCTATATTACAAAACCTAACGGCCATGTACTAAATTGATAGAGCCTAAAACACTTGCAACACCTAGTGCTAAGACTTCTAGATCAAAAAACCCTATTTGTTGGCAACCTATCCTATTATGTCGAAACAGCTGATGTGTAATTATCATTTAATACCAGAGAACTACTCTTGTGACGAGATTTTAATTTCTCAATGTGTATGGGAAATAAGATGGCTACATCTGATAAAATGAGATAATTTGCTTCCTTTGTTCACCCGTAGAGAGGAATTCTTTAAAGGTGCTGGTGAAGTTGTTGATGTCCGATTTGCTTCAAATGAAGAGGGTGACTTCAAGGGATTCGACATGTTGAGGTTTGCCACTGAGGCAACAACTCACAAGGTTAGTTTTTTTTTTTTTTGAGTTACTTGTGTTATGTCAACACGATATTGTTCGTAGCATCGGTTGGATTTATTGTTGCAGAGTTGTCTTCTTATTTAATCATTGCAGAATTTTCTTGTTATTTAATCATATCTAAGTTTCTGGTGTTCAGCTGCCAACTAAGTTTAAATATCTTACATTTTTAGTCTAATTTATTAAGCAATTGATTGAGTTATTCAATTACTCAAATGAGTTTTAAGGATGCATTTGACCACACTGTCTAATTCAACCACTTTAATTGCTCTATTAAAGTGCAAATGGCTAAGGTTTACTTACCTGAGCATTTATATTGCGGATCTCAGTTCCAATTACCATTGCATTACTCTTCCAAGTTGGAGTTGAAAGGAATGAAACTTAAATTTGAGGGCTATAAAATAGGGATAACTGGAAACCATTTTTTTTCTCATTTATTCTTGATTGATTAGAATGTTTGCAATTTAATCTACTCATGCATCCTAATGAACCTTTACTACTAGTAGTTGTTGTTTCATCATCATAATTGTAATCATCATCCAAGCCCCTCTCAGCAATTTGGGGTTGGCTTTTATATAAAAGTTGTGCTGCCATGTTCGGATGTGAATATGTTGCTCAAATTTAACTAAACTTTTCCTTTGTGGCTGTCATGAATGTTTTGATGGGTGGCTTCCAGTGTTACCATGACACTTCCAATGCAACAAATGAGCTTGTTCAGAAGATACTACTGACAAGACTGGAGCCTGGAGTTGTTGATGTGTTTCTTGATTTCATTTGCTACTCACGTGGTCCTCTACCTGACGAACTGCTCACCCAAGTTAAGGTTAGGCATCACCCCACATGATGTCAAATTCCATTTCTTTTAGCCTTTCGGTTCCTCCAATTCATGAAGCTGGTTCTGCATTTCTATGTTTTTTTTTCTTCTTAATTTCTTTAAAGTCAAGGTTTATGTGTTATTTTGTTGATATAATTTAGAAAATTTTCTGCATCAGTATGCAATCATTCTTCAAAGCATTTTCTTTTATCAAATGTTATCAGTTATTCTTTATCTTTATTCAATTTCTTTAGTGCTATTCAATTTTGCTCATGTCTCATCTTGAAATAAGGTTTTTCTAATGGAGTTATTTTGTTATAACCAGGGAGTTCATGTTTCAGAGGACTTTGTTGCCAAGCAATTGAGGTCCATGCTTTCTGATATGTAGGTTGATGTGGTAAAGTGACAAGCACTCAAAAGCAAGTTATGATTAGATGGCACTTAAAGCTACTTCCCATATCCAATACCATATTATCTTTGTTGGATTTATCTCAATGTAATGTCACCTTTGCTCTGCGACTATCAACACATAATACTTGTAATTTTTTTAATTGGTTTTGGCATCTAATGCAGATCTACAGATCTAAAAGGATTTTAAAATCTGAAAGTTGTTTGTTATATACAATTTACTGTAAATAGTGTCAGCTGAGTAACATAGAACAACTTGTAAATTGATTTTTTATTTTTTATTATTTATTTATTCTTATTATTTTATTTTATTTTTGCAATTTTGAGAGCTATCTCTACCGATAAGAAACTGTATCATAATTCGGGTTGAAACATATAGTATCTGGTTCTATCTGTGGAACATGCATCTTTAAACTGGGTTTGTTTAAACCATACCCACAATCTATAAGGTTACAGCTATGTATATATCTTTTAAGGAAAGACGCAGTTTTAGTAGTACAAAATTCTATATATTCTCGTTTCTTTTTCATAGAGGAGCTTTAGAGAAAATCGTTGTTACCAACTTAGAAATAGATAGCAGAGATAGATTATCCTTCTCATCTCCAGGCCAATTTGTTTCTTAAATCATAAGCTCCGTCAATGTTTGATAAGGATCCTTATGTGATGGTTTTATTAAGAAAACATAATTCATTTGTAGCTGAAACATTTATATGTTGAGGGTAAATTAGAATCTCTCATCAGGTACCTGTAGTATTTAAGCATTTAAACTTGACCTTTTTCAATGATGGATGGTGCAGTCCTTTGCAAAATTATATTTGTGTTGATTGTTTATTTTTCGTTTCCAATCAGTTACTTTCACAATGAATAATTTTAGGTAAATCTTTAGCTATATAAGATGTTTTATCTATGACTTCTTTCTAACTGCATAACTATAATGGATCTCATTTCTAAATTATTTCCTTTTTTGTTTTAGGTTACAGTCAAACACGACATTGAGCATGCAACAAGAAAATAGATTGAAGTAGATGGGTGTGGTGGTGAGGAACGTTTGTTTGTGACTCAAAAGACTGAAGATGAATGAGCAGAGGGAAATGTTAGCAAAGATTGCAGTGGGGAAAATGTCTATAGAGCAATTAGCTAATCTGCTCTCAAGATCTGCAGCACAAGGTAGCTCTCAAACTTCCGTGGAAAGCAACAGGAAGCAGAACTTTGCTTAGTGTTATTTATGTCTATTTTGTTAGTTTAAATAGATGGTTAACTATTTGTTGGTATTGTGCTTTTATGCTTAGTGTTATTTGTGTCTGTAGTATTTTTAAAAATTTTAAATAGAAGGTTAACTATTTTGCTGGTATTATATTTTTATGATTGTTTTTAAACAAATATTTAAAAATAAAATTAAACATTTGCGAGTGCACAGAGACTCACCAAGATTTGTATTTTCAGCATTATTGTAATTGTAATTGTAATTGATTGAATGAAGGATTGTAATTGATTCATTATCGAATGAATGAATGATTATGTAGCTGGTAATTGAATGAATGAATAAATGATTATAATTTTTTTAAAATGTAGGCAATAGCTACGAATATTGACCGTAGCTGATAATCTTACAATCGTATTGCTATGGATCTAGCACTACTTTTAGCTACAAGTATTATCTGTAGTTGTAGATGCTCTTGGCTACAGAAATTATTACTACGGATTATAGTTGTAGCTATTTGAATCTATAGCTACAGATTAAATCCATAGCCATAGGTTTTAGACCTATGGCTATGGCACCTATGACTACAGTCGTGCTACGGATGAAAATTGTAGCCATAGGTCTTTAGCTACAGCTTTTATCCGTAGCCTTTGCCCAGTTTTTTAGTAGTGTTTCGTTGTTTATCATGTTGTCGAACAAGGCAGTCATGGCTCGCTGATATGTAGCTCCTGCATTCTTCAGCCCAAAGGGCATAACCCGATAGCAGATGGTTCCCCATGGTGTGATGAATGATGTCTTCTCACGATCTTCAACGGCCATCTTGATTTAATTGTATCCAGAGAAGTCATCCATGAAGGAGAAGATCTTATGTCCAGCAGTATTATTTGCCAGCGTGTCGATGTCAGGAAGAGGGAAATCGTCTTTAGGACTTGCTTTGTTGAGGTCCTTAAAGTCGATGCACATCCTGACTTTTTCATCTTTCTTTAGAGCCGGTACAATATTTGCGAGCCATTCTAGATAGTTAGAGACTACCAAGAACCCGAGCAGGACGGAGTTGCAAACCATGATTGATCTTGTCCTGGTCTGGGATGCCAACTGCTATTTACATTGGCCTTTTTTTAGACCGATATCCGTGGATGGCTTGCCGGGTGATTCGATGGTTAGGGGGATAGCTCACTAGTTCAATTCTCCCCCCTTTCTGATCTCGCTGCCCTGATTTGTTTGTACCTGTGGGTCATCCGTCCCAATGACCATGATGTCTACTGGACCAGGTTCAGAGTCTGTGTCTAACCTGATCTCTTCACTCATAAGTTGGAGCTCTTCAGGCTCCTCAGATCCACATTGCGGTGGAATCTTGATGTCTGTCCAATCCAAGGAAGGCTACTTTCCTTTTTTGATCTAATGGATGGCATGTTTTTGCCCGTTGTGATGTTAAGTTGTTGGTGGGGGTGTCTCCCCTTGGCTGTTAGTGGGGATGGGTGTCTCCTCGTTCCTGTTTGTCTATGTTGCAATGGGCACCTCTTGTCTTGGATCCTCCGTGGGTGTCCCTGGTTCCGTGCCCCTAGCTTCATTTGATGGGTTTGGGGGTTTTACCCCTAGCATTAGATGTGCTTCTAAAGCTTTAAGGATCTTGTCTCATCGTATTGGCGGCCAAATAGACTCCTGGCTGGAGTGTTTTGATAGCTTGAGCTCTTGGAGGTGATCCTCGAGAGAGGTCCCCGTGTCACCGCAAACTGTCTTAGATTTGACAAACTTTATGGGTGTGTACTTGAACGGATGTCTCCTTTTAGACTTTGCGGCTTGATCCTCCGACGTCGGTCGATATCCCAGTCCCTGTCTTTGTTCGTTTGCGCGAGCTTGGTTTACTACCGTACCTTTCTCATGGAACTCGATACGATAGTTCAGGATTTGTCATTCAACTAGGGGAATAACATATTCAGCAGTGAGTGGGTAAGGGTTAGTGATGGAGTTTAAAATTTCAAACTTAAAACTGTGATATGGTATGTCACCCTCCATGTGTTAAACGTCAATCACTGGGATGTTAGGTTCTGGGATGTTAACCGTTGTTGGTAGGATAATTTCCAGTTTGGAGATGATTCGATTTCCCGAAGGAAATTTAACCCTTTGATGGAGAGTGGATGGGATGGTTCTAATAACGTGGAGCCAAGGTCGCCCCAACAGAAGGTTAAATGAGGCAGAAATGTCAAGGATCTGGAATGTGACAAGGATCATGTCTGGTCCGATTTGTGTTTTGATGTCTATCTCTGCCTCTACCTGCCTCCGAGAGTTATCGAAGGCTCTGACACTCATAGTACTAGGCCTAAAGGAAGATGGTTCAATCCCCAAACGCTCGTCAGTCCTCAGGGGGCATACGTTTAAGCTTGATCCATTATCAATGAGCACGAGTGGGACCTTGAGATTCTTGTAACAGACAACTATATTAAGTGAGCGCCCATGTTTGCTGCCCTCAGGTAGCAACTCATCATTGGAAAATGTGATGGCTTGCGGTGCGAGGAGTTGTCCGATCATGTTTGTCACCATCTCGGGTGATACGTCAGGGGAGATATGTGCATCATTCAAAGTTTTCACAAAGATTTCTCGATGCGATCTTGACGTACACAAGAGTTCCCAGATGGAAATTTGTGCGGGGATGGATTTGAGTTGAGTTGCTACATCATAGGCAGCATCAGCTTTGTGGGTTGTTCCTGACAACGTTCCCTGAGTTTCTTTCTGGTTTTGGTTGTCCCTCCTGAAGAACCAACCATTGCTGCCTACTTCGGCATATTCTGGGTAGTGCCATGGGACTGCCTTTGTGCTGTAGGAAGGAACCATCCTCCCTTCCAAATATACTGGTTCTTGAGACTGTGGAGTTGGTCTTGGCACGATTTGCGATAAGCTTGAGGATCTCCCTTGGAGCACAACCGAATCCTCGCAGGGCTTCGATTGTCCTGTGGTGTAATTCTCCTCCCTTCTTTAGTGTGCATTTTGTGAGGGAGGGATCCTTTGAGTGTGTGCCAATTGATTGGGTAAGAGGAGGAAGCTCGGAGATTAGACTGGAGGTGCCCCTTGCAAGGTTAGTGGGGCCAGATCGGGAAGGCCCACTGGAAGGATGAGAGGTTCAGAATTTGACCTGCTTGAGTATGTGGGAGATGATGCTGGAGGTGCCCCTTGGAGAATGAGAGGTTGTACTGTTAGTGTTACTTCGAGAAATACCTGTTGTTCAGACAGAAGCGCCTGTCGGTATCGCCATGTCCGATTTACCGTATCGGGAATGATTGCTTGTATGGAATGATGTGGGAAGGGGTACATAAGACACCCTTCCTCAATGTTGTTGATGGTAGAGGTGCCGGATGTGCTGGGCCCTGCGTGGTGCGATGGCAGGGGATTTTGAAGGATGTTGGCATGAGCCATAGTGTTAGCCTGTGGGGTGATCGCAATTTTCTGGCTTTTGATCAAATCCTAGACCGCGTGTTTCAAGGCAAAGCGGTGGTCAGTTCGATGGCCTCGAGATTGATGGTATGCGCAATATTCATTCTCGTTGTATCTTGCAGGCAAGGGATTCGGTGGAGGCCGAGGTTGGAGTAGTGTTAGAAGTTGCTTTTGCACCAACCTTTTCATGATCTGACTGTATGTTTGTGCCAATGGGGTGAACTTCCTGCCCAACATTGCTTGTTTGTATGGGTATTGCACATTTCCCCTAAGCTGTTGTTATTGCTGTTGAGGTGGCTGTGCATGATATCCCTGTTGAGTTTGTTGTGGCTGGTACTGTCCATTTTGCTATGACTCCTGTTGTAGAGCATACTGGTTGCCTTGAGTGGCTACGACGATATTATTGACCTTTGTGGTGCGTTGCATGGGAGCAGCGCCGTTTTCATTCCCATACCCGATGGGCTTCCCTTCGACTTTGTTTCTTTTAATTGAGGGAGCCTGATGCGGCCATGGGGAGATGGTTCCGACTCTTATCCCGGGTTCTACCTGTTCACTAGCTCAAATGAGTTGGGAGATGTTCACATATGACTATGAAATCAGATATCCAGAAATGTTTGGGTTTGCTGAATGGACGATCATGGATATCTGCTTCTCCTCATCAATGGGGTTTCTCATCCAAGCGGCCATGGTTCGCCATCGTCTCACATATGCAGACAATGATTCATCAATTTTCTACCTCAAGGCAGCCAGGTCTGCTCTTCTTAAAGCCATATTCAGATTGTAAGAGAATCTGTCAATGAATGCCTGGGAAAGTCTTTTCCAGGTTTTAATCTGATGACTATCCAGTGATGTGTACCAGTCAAGAGCATCGCCCTTCAGGGATTTCTGAAATAGTCATTCCCAGTAATCGCATTGAGTTCCTCACAAAAGGCTTTCAGATGTGCTATGCGGCACCCTCTACCGTCATACCTCTTGAATTTTGGTACCACAAAGTTTTGAGGCACCCTACCATCTAGAAAAGGACATAAGTCCCTAAATTTGGTGAATGGGTGATCCACTCCTTGCTGCCTTTGCAGCTAATTTTGCACCATTTGCAATTGTTCCCGCAACTCCTCGATTTCTAATTTGTTGGGTTGCGGGTATCTTGTCCCTTGCTACAAAGCTTGGGCTACTTCCTCCTTATAAAGGTCAATTTCATCGACCCTCTAGTTTCCAAGAATGGGGGCTTATTGAAAAGAAGATGGACTCCCAGTGGTAGGAGGTAATTAAATCTGAACTCCGCTCCCTTTCGGGGGAGGGTGTGATGTATGGAAATGGCTCCCGCTCGGGGTATCTGCCAAATCTGGAATGTGACTCCCGTTAGGGGGAGTAAGTTGGACTCGAAGTTAGCCCACTTTGTGGGCATCCGCCAGCTCTTGTTTGTAACTCCCGTTAAGGGGAGTCTATGTTGTGACCTGATTGTTATTCCTGTTTCTGGGGAGATGTGTTGAGTAATGTATTGGAAGATGTCTAGGAGGGTTGCTCCTGTTTGTATGTTGATGTTGATCTTGTGCTGATTATGTAGGGAATGGAAGAACGGGATTTGTTGGGGGAATAAGAGAGAAAGCAAAGGGAGTTTGTGGGATTGAACTGTTTTAAACACTAGGCTGTCTTGCCTGCATGCTCGGTATGGCGCCTAGTACCAGACGAAGTAATAGCTCCTATAATGCTTTCATATTTTGGGTCATCTCATCATGGCTGCATAGCTGTCGAGTCTATGAGAGTCGTTGGAGGTGCCGGCGTTGGTGTCGGTGCCAGTGCTGATGCCGGTACTGATGCTTTAGGAGCTGGGAGAGCTGCCGGCTCTTCCTCGTGGGTAGCCATAGCCACATGGGATCGAGTAGTCATGACTCGGATTGGTGCCCAAACAAGTGTAAGCCAAAGAATTTTTTTTGTTTGTTTTATGAATGTAAATGTATGAAGAATGTCCCTTGAGATTGGAATACCACACGCTTTCGAGTCAGGTCTCAGCTAGTGTGCTCTAGCATTTCTCCAGTGGAGTCGTCATTCTGTGAACGCTGGGAGATCACCGCCCACGCTTTTAGGCGATCTAGTTTTGGCTTTTTTATGTGTTGGTGTAGGGGGAATGACTTTGATTGTAAGTTTGGAGTCGCTACCAGCCACTTAATCTTAAAATCCTACAGTCGGCTAGAACCCACAGAATATGTAAGGCTAGAGAAATCTGAAGATCCTCTTGCCTTAAATTGACTCCTGGTTTGCCATCCGGGATTTCGAATAAGGGACCTCAGTTACAAAGAGGGAAGGTGTTAGGCACCCTCTTTACCCATACAAATGTATGATCTCTACTTGGTGTGGTAAGAATCTCAGGGGATGAATGATATGGTCGGAGTAGGACTAGGCACACACGGATTTTTAATGCGGCAAGATCCGCGATTTCGACAAGCCACAGAGCATACATCCGGGGATGTATTTAGAAGGTGGATGTGATGATGCTTATGTAAAAGTAAAGAATAATGGACTAGATTACTAAGATTTTTTAATGTGATATGATTCAATGTACGCCAAGCCACAGAGTATACATTCACTAGCGATCTAGAGAAGCAGGGGGGTTAAGAAGAGTGGAGATGTTATGGTGAATGCTTAAATAGAAGATGAATTGATCTTTGGCTTGATCTTGAATTGGCTAGAACATAAATAACACCATGATCAATCTAGGCTAGACTGTGGGGTAGAGATGGTTGGGAGGAGGCTAAGGGGGTAACTAAAAATCAGATCTTGGAGGCTTGGAGCTCCTTCTCACCCTCACTCTCTTCCTCTCTCTCCCTCTCTCTCACTTGCAACTTTGGAATGAGATTTGTTGTTGTTAAAATGTGAAGAGGAGGGGGCTATTTATAGCTTTTTGGGATGGCATTGTGGTAATTGCTGGGTTTGTGAAGGGTAAAAGCTGACATGGCAGCTTAGGATTGGTTGAGGAGAGAGAAATGCCATGTGGCCTGCTCTTATGAGCACTTGGGGGTAGGTAAAAGGGTAAATAGGATGAACTATAGGGGTAATTTCGTATGAAAGTTGAATTTAGTATGGGGGACAGTTGTGTGCCCAGAGGGGACATCTGTCAGATAAGGGGCGGCAGTCGGATTACCGCCACGGCAGTTCGACTACCTCCCGAGTTGAGTTTCCCGTGTGCTTTGGTTAGTGGGCTTTCTTTAGTCCTCTGGTTTGGCCCAAAGTCTTTTTTCGAGATTTCAGCTTAAAATGGTTAGGTGTATTTTTGGGTTTTGTACTGATTTTCATACAAGCTCTAGCTTGGGTGATGGTTTAGGGTTTGGATTAGGGTTTAAGCTAGGGTTAGGGTTTTAGGCTGGGATTAGGATTTGATTTAGGATATGATCATGATTTCTGAATTGTTCTAGTTCTCTCGAGATGCTAGCCTAGGTGGGGTGTCTACAGGTTCGCATATGATCATTACTCGTATAAAGTAATGATCTACGATCGAGCTCATGGGAATTCCCCATGAGGTTGAGCTGTGTGGGCCCCACCATGATGTATGTCAAACATCAACACCGTGCATTTGATGGGTCCCCTTTAAATTATGGGATATCCAAAAAATCAGCTGTATACGGAACTTAAGTGGGCCATACGATCTACAATCAAGTGAAAACATGCCTAAAACATATAAAAGCACTTGGTGGGGCCCACCTGAAATTTGGATGCGACTAAAACTTAGTCTGACCCCTAATCCAAGTGGGACACACATAATGGATGGGCTGGATTTGTGAACCACATCTCAATGGGCCCAAAAAATAATTATGAATGTTTTAATGGAGGGTAACCCCTCTCAACTTTTGTATGTGGTGTGGCCCACAAAAGTCATGGTTTGACTTGATTTTTAAGCCTTAGGCCCCCCTATGGAATGGTGCATCTAACTGATGGGGTAGATGTTCAACATACATCATGGTGGGGTGTGTGTGTGTGCATGCGTGTCTATATATATATATATATATATATATATATGCAAATGGTTCTATGTGGTCGAGCTCATGGGAACTTCCCATAAGGTTGAGCTGTGTGGGCCCCACCGTGATGCGTGTCAAACATCAACACTATCCATTTGATGGGTCCCCTTTAAATAATGGGATATCCCAAAAATCAGTTGTATACAGAACTCGGGTGGGCCATGCCATCTAAAATAATGTAAAGACATGCCTAAAACATATAAAATCACTTAGTGTGGCCCACCTAAAATTTGGTTGCATCTGAAACTTGGTTTGACCCCTCATCCAAGTGGTACACACATAATGGATGGGCTAGATTTGTGAACCACATCTTGGTGGGCCCAAAAAATGATTATGAATGTTTTAATGGGAGGTAACCTCTCTCAACTTTTGTACACGGTGTGAGCCACAAAAGTCATCGGTTGACTTGAGTTTTAAGCCCGAGGCCCATAATGGAATGGTGTATCTGACTGATGGGGTAGATGTTCGACACGCATCACGGTGGGGCCCACACAGCTCGACCTCATGGGAAGTTCCCATGAGCTCGACAGCATAATACAGTGTATTTGATGGGCCACACCATCTAAAATCATAGGATATCCCAAAAATAAGCCGTATATGGAACTTAGGTGGGCCACACCATCTAAAATCATGTGAAGACATGCCTAAAACATATAAAATCACTTGGTGAGGCCCACCTGAAATTCAGATGCGTCTAAAACTTGGTCTGACCCCTCATCCACGTGGGACACACATAATGGATGGGTTAGATTTGTGAACCACATCTCGGTGGGCCCAACAAATGAATATGAATGTTTTAATGAAGGGTAAGCCCTCTCAACTTTTGTATGTGGTGTGGCCCACACAAGTCACGGATTGACTTGATTTTTAAGCCTTAGGCCCACCATGGAATGGTGCATGTGACTGATGGGGTAGATGTTTGACATGCATCACGGTAGGCCCACACAACTCAACATGATGGGAATTTGAGGATTCAACTCCTACCACTGGGAAATTTTTTATAGTAATAAAAACTATGAATCGAGCTGATATTTGTATTTTCTATTTTTCCATATATGATACATGTGACTTTATTAACAAGTTAGGTGGCAAATAAATATCATGATAGCTCCTAGGATGGTTTCACCTGTAATATGCAATATTATCCTCGTTATTTCCTATAATGTAGTTTACCTGAACTTTAGATTTGCTTATTTTTGCAATCCGTTCATCCCGGTGGTTGCTATTCTTCATGAGAACCTATAAAAGTAAGTCGCATGATTTGTATGGATTCACATGGTGTTTTTTTAGATTTACATAGATGTATGAGAAGGATTTCTTAATAACATAGTTAGAGTGCATCGAGCAATGCCGGGTCGTTGTGAAGATTGTCGATCATGGAGGAGTGGTTACAAGACAGATTGCAAAAGGAGGAACAGAAGACCATGGTATTGAAATGGTTATAATAACCGTCACGATGTGGAAAGCATCTAGATGTTCGGATTAAAGTTATAAATAGCAAAGGAATTCAATGGGAAGATCTCGTCTCATACCAACCAAATCAAACCAAACATTAATTTTCAATTATCAGTTAATTACAATTTGTAGTGTAATTCTTTACTTTTCATGTGAAGTAAATTACATTTCTTAGTGTAATCCTTTACTTTCAGTTTGTTGTTTACATTTCGTAGTGTAATTCGTAGCATTACTCAAGTAGCTGATAACCTTATCTATAATTTAAGTCTACACTCGCACAATGGATTCAGTTCTTCACTTAAAAAGATGTTTTGTAGCTGCTCTCTGTGACCAACTGTAAGAATTCCTTTCTTGACCTTTTTATATGTATTGAAAAGTTATTTCATATGGAAGGAAAATATATAACCCAACATCAGAGGACGAACCCTACGCTCTGAATATCGCCCAATCTTGTTTACACGTTGAGCGAGTGGTTGAATAGGCGACCGATCTCATCAGATCTCGGTCATACATTACGTGTCTACCTATCTTGGTGCTCGGGGTCATAGTTGTTCGATTTGAATTGAGAAGCAAATCCAATTCTGGCACTCCCGCATACCTGTAGCCGAAAATAGAGCAGCAATAGTTTTTTGCACGCACGGTGGGACCCTGTCTCTACTTTACTAACGCAATATTGAAATTTATGAATAAAAGTACTTAAATTGCCAGAGTCAAGCCCTCCACACTGACCGCACCACTTCCAGTCGAGGACATATCGGTTCAAGTTGTCCCTGAAGCATTGAATCTAAAGAACAGTCCAACGCTCGATACTAGGGAGCGGGAAGGAGCATCAACCTCTCGCACAGCCTCCCCAAACGAGACAGCAATAATGCTTCGAGATGTACAAATGAGTATTCAGCATGTACAAGAATATGGAAGAGCCTAAGTTGAGAAATTTCATATTCAAACTGAGAATACTAACAGATATATGGCCAACTATACTAAGGCTATGCATCGATTAGTAGCTATGATGGCCAAACGAACATCGTTGGTGATGCAATATAATGCCAAGGGAATTTTTATCTCCAATGCAACTCAACTGCCACCTATTGATTACCAGGAAGATAAAACCCTCAGCAATTCCCCAGAAATCCTTTATTCCAAGAGGGATTGAACCTATTTGGCCATGAACCGCCACTGGTCCTTGAACCTCAGTGAGTGGATTGTGACCAAATCGTATAAATTGTCGAAGAGGTTACAGGCTAAGTACTCGGTCACAATATTATCCTAGTATATCACAAATTGTATCCCGAATGAATTGATCGATAACATCCATTGTCGAGAAACCATTAACTAGACTTTGCCTTATTTTTAGGCGATCCTAGTCAGTCGACTATCTAACACGTTGGCTAATTTACTATGTAGTACGAAGAGTTAGCAAATGATGACTATTATAAGTTACAATTATTTAGTCATTCACTAACGGCAATGACCTTTATGTGGTATTCAAACCTATTACTAGATTTGGTGCACATTTGGAAAGAAATAAAGGTGAAATTTCATGCTTAGTTTTTATCTAAGAATAGAGAAATAACTATGGCTGATCTCGCCCATTTTCGGCAATTACTGGGAGAAACTTATGAGAGTTATATTACCTGGTTTAAGAGGGTAAAAAGCTGATGTAAGATTGTCATGATCGAATCTGAATTTGTGCAACTATCACAAGATGGGCTTAAATATAAACTTTGTAAGAAGTTCATCAGGACAAAGTTCATGGACCTGTATGATTTGACTAAGAAGGTCTCCAGGTACGAGGAACTGCTATAAGAAGGTGCCCAATAGAAAAACTCATCAACATGGACTTCTTATCATGACCCAAATTATGAGGTCACGATTGCCGAAGTGGTAGCTAAGAAACCACTCATATGCTCAATAATGGTCAAAACAGAATTGACCACATTGACTGCACAAAAAAATTAAAATGTTTAAACTGTTGACATCACAAGAGCCGATGAAATATTTGAAATTATGTTATTCGGAAAGTTTATTAAGATCCACATGAATCGTAAGATAACTTTGGCCAATGAATTACAAAAGATCGAATATTGCAAGTAGCACAAAAATCGGTATCATCCAACTAATAAATGTGTTGTATTCAGGAACGTCGTCCAAGATAACATCAACCGCAGGTTGCTGAAGTTCCTAGGAAAAGGCAAGGAAGCTATGTTGATCGATACGGATCCATTCCCGCCCAAGCTTGAGGTGAATATGGTCACAATGAATCTAAAAAAGCCTAATCGGCCACAGCCGAAGATCGATCTTGGTCTGACCAAACAGGAATACATTCCACAATGACTAGTGCGAGGGTGAAATTGGTCTCCTCATTTAAGCGATGCTCGAACAAACACCATTCGACAAGATAGGTGGGGTTCACAATTGTACGACCGATGTGACAAAAAGACTATTCCAGGATGGGGAGATCTTCCTAAATCAAGGTTGCATGGTTGTTGTATGACTCCTAGGCAAGTTGGGAAGAACAGTCAATATCGACCATAACGAAAAACCCCTAATTGCTACCAACAAGTTAGGGTACCCAACCAAAGGATGGTCAAGCCCCCAACAACTCGAGAAGGAGTATGGAAGCAGGTTATCCATCCAAAATTTTTGGCAACACTAGAGGCATTGACTCAAACTCAGAAACGTCGATGACAGAGGTGTCAAACAACTCTGAGAAGAGAATTGGAAGAAGTCACATACCTACCTCAGTCGAATATAGTCCAACTACCACCATTCTGGAGAATCTTGTGTCTAAAGAATCAGTGGTTGTAAGCACGGTAGGAGCAACCCTGTCTCCGATGTTACGTGACCAAGATTCTAATGTTTTCGACTGGTTTAATTAGTCGGCCAGTCTAAAAGAGAAGTTTGTAGTAATCTATCAGATTATCTTAGCGACAAATGCTTTTAAGAGGATGAATGATTGGTGATTGAATCAGCAACGACTACTGAAGCATTGCAAGTCATCTCACTAGGCACTGTAAGTCATCTCACCAGTGAGCACCTTGGCCAGCCTTGCGGTCGATGAAAGCATTAAGCATGGCGAAGACCTTAATATACAAATGGATGTGGGAACACTAGGGGGGAAATGTCCAAAGGAAGGAATTGTGTTCGGGGCATTACCACCAATCGTGTTCCATTGCAATATGATGTTCACATTGCCTTTCAACTTCTAGACCAAACCAGCCCAGCCAAGTAGAATGGTAGGCGATGTGGAAGAAATCTATCCCTCAGTGGTAATACATCATGCCTCTTTTCCATTTGAGGAGACATCTGGAAATAAACCTAAGATGGATGAAACCTCACATGTAAACACAATCACTGTGGAGTTGGGGGCTACATTTAAAAGAGTAGTCATAGAAAGACCCATTCATAGCAAGATACAACATCTCAAGCCGTTGTACATATCTTCTTATCTCGAAGGATGCCTAGTCATCAAAATCATGGTCGATAATGGGGGCACCGTCAACCTTTTACCATTGAGAATGATGTCTAAACTAGGGAAGATAATGGCTGATTTGATCCCTTCGAAGGTTATAGTTAGTAATTTTGCTTTATTAACACTCATGGGATCCTACCAGTCGATTTGACTATTAGGACCAAAATGGTATTGGATCTATTTTTTGTGCTCGATACTTCATCCAACTACAATGCCTTACTAGGTAGAGATTGGATTAATTCATTCATGTGTATCCCAACGTCCCTACATCAGTTCGTAATCTTCTAAAATTAGGATAAAGTTGAACTAGTCCTGGTCGATAATGAAATTGCGGTAATGACCGCTCTAGTAGAAGTAAGAATAGGTCAAAGTGTCCTAGAGGGGGGTGAATAGGACTTTATAAAATTTTATGACAGTTTAAAATCCTATCATCATCATCTTAATCTAATATAACAATTTATCAAGATATCTTTATCTTAACCCTAAAGGCTTTCAAGCCAAATAAAGGATCCAATCACAAGACTATTCAATATCTAAGCAATACATAAATTTAGTCTATGATGGATGAACAAAGTGATTATGTGTGAGATGTGATACTTATCAGTTCTAAGTAATCATGCATCATGTGATCATTCAAAGTAAGCACAGTAATGTAAAGTGCAAATAACAATCTCAAACACAGTCATTTATAGTGGTTTAGCTACTTGCCTACTCCCCTCCTGACAGACGCACTCAACCCTTGAGTGTACCGGATTTCACTAACAAAGGTTTTAAATCAGGTTCACCTCTAACCTTCATAACCTACACAAGGTCGACTCTAGGACCTACACAAGGAACCTAGTTGTGTCTCTACAGGACACAAGTTTATGCCCTAGACAGAAGCAAGGGTCAACACACAGCACTCGGGCTTTATGCCCTACACAAGAGCAAAGGATCCACACAAGGAACCTACCATTTTAGGCCACACAGGCCAAGGATACACACAAGGAACCTAAATTTTATGCCCTACACAAGAGCAAGGATCAACACACAGCACCTAGGGTTTTATGCCCTACATAAGAGCAAAGGATCCACATAAGGAACCTACCATTTTAGGCCATACAAGCCAAGGATCCACACAAGGTAGCTACCATTTTAGGCCACACAGGCTAAGGATCCACACAAGGAAACTAAAGTTTATGCCCTATACAAGAGTAAAGGTCAGCACAGCACCTAGGATTTTGGGCCACACAGGCCAAGGACCTACACTAAGGATCTAAGTTTATGCTCACCAAGAGCGAGGGTCAACACACAGTACCCACACGTATTCTTCCGTCGGAGGCCTCCTATGAGGACTTGAAAGAGGTGAAAATCACCTGTGACTCAATCTTACACAAAGGAATGATTAGTAGGGTCTCTGGACTCTAACGACTTACAAATAAGTAGATGAGCCCCATTTAGCACGTTGATGAAGATCTCCTCCTTTGATGATGAAGAATCTTCAGCTCCCTTGATCCACAACACTTATGATGCTCCAATGTAAGGCAACAGGTTGGGTCAAGGTTATGTTGGAATCCTACTCTATTAAATATTTTCCTATAGTAGAGACGGAGTGATTCCAAGCATCTATGCATTCAAGGTGTCCCAGCTCAATGATTTACCATTAAGATGGTATTTGAAGGAACCTTGAATGTGAAAGGTCATTCACCAATCCACTCTATTGAATATCAATAATGAGGGTGGATTGAGGAATGAACTCCCATGAGAGAAAAAGGCTTAGGATAGGTGATATGAATTAAACACTCAAAAGCTCTATCTATTTTCTCTACAAACAACCTAAGGAAAGCTCTCATTAAATAGGAAAAAAGTTCTAATGAAAATAAAATAGTCATATTTTTTACAGAGTTTGATATCATCAAGTGTATACTCTCGATAACGCCAAATGGCCGCTCGATAACACAAACTCAATCTGTCAAATGCTTTTGAAGCTTTTTGCCAACTAATTGAGGAAATCGAACATGCTTTGATGTCATTGGATTTCGAACTTTGATTTCATCAACCCATGGTTTGATTCCTCGACATTTAAAACATGAGAGCAGACTTGTCTTTGGAACTTAACAGGCATCGATATGATTGATCATTCCCCGATATCATCTGGTTTTGAATATCAATGAAATCGATCCCAGTTTCGATTCATCGATCTTTTCAAGGAATTTTCCTATAAACTTGCTAGACAGTTTTTTATCCCAATTCGATGCCATCAATCTGGTCTCGATATGATCAAGCTTCGAATATCGATATCATCGAGTAATTCTTGATACTTCAAACATTTTGAAAGATTTTGCTTAAAAGCTTGTTGGATATATTTGTGTCCCAATCCGATATCATCGAAGATTCGTCGATATCATTGAGGTTTGAATTTCGAGGATATCGAGGCTCTCTTCGAGATATCGAAAATCACATGATTTTCCTTAACTGCATATTGGACACAAACTGACCAGATGTTGATGATATCGAGCCTGCCATTGATTCATCAATAATTCAGTCCCGGATTCATTGTGGTTGTTGGACATTTAAAGTCCTCATTTCGACAACATCGAGTGAGTATCGAGGACATCGATAACAGAGTCCGATTTCATCGAACCACTTATCGATAAATCAACAACGGCTGAAAACTTAGAGATTTTTCTGATTTTATAAAACAATTTTCACACCTTAAACCCTAAGTTGTTCTATCCATTTTTAAGGGTTTTATATACTTGGTGTTTTGGGTCAGGGGATGTGAGGTTAAGTTTACCTTTGACGAGTTCAAGCACACATCCTGATGAGGCAGACGCTTGAACGATCTTCCTATGGGGCTCACTTGTCTTGCTGACTCAACACTCACGCTAATTGACAAACCAAGGCACTTTCAGATAATAAACCCTTTTTTGCCACTTTAAATGCAAATGAAGCCTATTACTATGGGGAAGAAGTAGGACCAATTTGGTTTACTGGAAGGAACAAGTTTGACCGACCAACAGGAATATCCATAAAAAAGAATCCAGATAATTTATGTAAGCGATTATGGAAGTAATTCGACCAAGCAATATCCTGTCAAGAGACATTGTTCCTTATCGGTCGGTTTCACATTGTACCAACAATAAAATCTCATAATCTTTAAGATAGGAGATAAGTTGTATCAGGTCAATTTTACGACAAGCCTAAGAGATGCATACGAGGGTTGTCTCGTGAACTTTGCGGCTATGGATGTCTCGACTATAGAAGAGGACATGGAGCTTAAGGGAGCCCCTTATGAGCTAGAGGATTCTCAACCCCAGGTTCAGGACCCTCTAGTAGAGGTCAACTTAGAGACTGATGTAACACCCCATGTTTTCAGGACCCGAGTATATGACTCGTTTCCTAAAAACCCAAGTGTTAACCTATAGAGAGCCAAATTTCATATTTTTTTATCTTCAAAGTTAGCAGTTTAGCATAAAATGAACAAATCAACATAAAGGAAAAATTACAATTTTATTCAGAATATATAAGAGGTTGCCCATAATGACTTATACAAACTAATGTCTCTAAAATTAACGAATACAAGATTTACATGATTTAATACATAAGAAATAATAGAACGCATGTAAATTTGAGCCGCAAGACTGCGCAGCTTCTGGCAACAATACAGCCGTGCATCCCTGGCACCTATACTCGGCTCCTCATCAGTCTGAGCCTGAAAGTCACTTAAGCCACCTGTGTTACCTGTACAGTCATATATTTGATGGATGAGTGGCCAGCTCAGTGTGAATTCTCCTCAAGATTACACACCGCCACCTTAGACAAGAAATAACATGAAAACATCCAAACAAACAAAACATAGCAAATGCAGTTTTATTATATGCATGGATGCGTGAATGCATCATCGACCCGGGGATGCTCATCCGTTCGGCAGTTAGACTCGTCACCCATGCAAAGGCTGGCCATTAGTGAAGCACATCACATGCGTACATCACATACCACATAATAACTACCCATTGTACATCACGTACGTAAATCGATAGTTGGTCGTCTAGCAGCTAGCGAAACGATATCTCAATAATTCGGAGGCATGTGATACAACATCCAGAAATATCCATCCGTCATCGTAAATATGCCATGTATACATGATTAGCCAAGCCATTATTAGTCCAATTACAATCATCCAGTTTAATAAAGCTCAAGGTCACTATAGGGGGTCGTCACCCAGCATAAGCCGACAGCTCGAACATAGTATCCCATGACCACCATCCCCGACCCATGAGTCTACCTTCTTAGGGTGTTGATAGAACCCATCAACACGTGGTCAATCAATTCTTAATGTATGAGAAGCTACCATCGTATGTTGAGTGGGAATGAATGTCAAAGATACTAAATACAATGTTTAAAAAGGAATCGGTAAGCATGTCTTAAACACGAATAAGTAACGATGATAAAAAAAAAACATCAAATGGTTCATCCCACAATAAAATAGGTGGAATTACCCCATATATGGTAAGTCCCATGAATAAATTGCCACTAACATAACCTCCATGTTAAGGATCTATTTCTAGCACAATCAATCTCATTACACCCTAAGTACAGAATCTCTTTCTTAAATAGAGGTTCACCTCACAGACTAAAGAGATTTTGATTCATATGTATCTTACAAACAGTATAATAGCATATCCAAATGGCATAGAGATCAAGTATCAAACTAGGATACCATCCTAATAAAGTACAACTAAAGTGCAAGGGTAAATACAATTCAAGAACTACTAAATGAATCAAGGTCTAGTATATGCATTTGATATTCATGATTAATTCTCAAACATATATCTAAGCAAGTTAACCATATAATTAATCAAGCTCTAAGGTATCATTCATAATCAATTTAAAAGCTACCCTTGATCTAATTTAGAGATGGAAAGCTTAAGAGGAAGGAATTATCACCTCATGATCGAATCGCCACTAATGTTGCAAGGGAATGCGTGTGCCCTTAAAGTCGAACCCTAGCACGAATGGTGAAATCGTATAATTAGATTCAAGTTTTACGAACCTTTTAAGGTTATGATCATAACCTAGGGTTTGAGTCATTTATTTTTAGGGTTTTGATGGTAGTATTAGGGCTCCATCCTAGGGTTTAGTCCTAGGCTTAGATTCTAAGATTTGAATCCTAAGTTATTATTAATATTATTATTATTATTATTATTGTACAATGGATCGACTAATATTCATAATAGAAGTATTAATCCATCAATATTAATAATGATGGTTCATAGGTTCATATTTAAATATACTGACATTATCTAATATTCTTATAATGACTAATAATCTCTTAAATAATACGAGTAATAATAATAGAATATTTACTAATGATAATATAATAAGGACCAATACTAATAATTATATTAACAAGTATTATACTAATCCCATAAGGAAGATGATAAATATTTTCTAATGTTAATAGTCACAACTATCAATAATGAACCTAGTCATGATAATAGATACTATGACCTACCATGAATTATGAAAGTTTACAATTAGCTCAAACCTAATACACTATCTATGTTTAGGGTATTAACCTAGAGTTAAGACCACTTAGGTCTAGGATTTTATCCTAGAGTTTAGGTCTTGGCTAGATTTTATGCAATTAATTTTAGTGTTAATTTGATAATTATAAAATATTTATTAAAATTAGTGTTATAGTTAATATTAGTTAATAATCATTATGATGACACCAATTAGTACAATCTACTATCAATAACAAATATTTAAAAATGATAGGTAAAGTACTATGATTTAATAGTTGGAATTTGTTTATAATAACTAGTTTAGCATAAATGACCTACGATTTATCTTAAGGTTAGGGTTTGGAAAAAGACAAGCTTCATAGGTGCAATATCTAATTAAATAATCAAATTAAAATTTCAACACAAGAGGTTAGAGAATTTATACCTCAAGGGAAGTTAGATGAGGCCCAACCAATGAGCCAGCGGTCTGACTCGGTTCTGAACCAAGTTGACTCAACTGCCACGTTTCTTCTCTCCTTCACCCTCTTCTTCTTCCGCTTCTTCATCTATTATTTTTACTCTCTTTCCCCCTGCCCTATCCAGCAAGGTTGTTGGACCGAAATGACCCACAACTTCCACCAATGACTCAGCCGAGTCAACTCGGCCCTGAGTCGACTCACTCAAAGGCTCTCTCTCTCTCTCTCTCTCTCTCTCTCTCTCTCTCTCCTACTTCTTCCCTTCTCTCTCTCTTCTTCTCTACCCATCTAGCTGGACCTAGGCTAGGCCCACGTTTAACTCAACCCAACGGACTCGGCAATGAGTCAGCCAACAACCCAGCCCAAACTCTCTTTCTCCATCGCTTTTCCCTCATTTCCTATTCTCCTTTCTTCGTTTCTTTCTTTGAATTTGTAGGGAGGTTGGATGTGCTTGGCAGCTGCTCGGCCAGGCTCAAAACTGGCCTGACTCGAGTTCACGACTCAGCAACGAGTTAGACTCGGCTCGGTTCAAGTTGGTGCCACAACGCAACCACTCTCTCATCATTCCTCTTTCTGCTTCTTTCCTTCTCTCCCTCTCTATCTATTCTTCCCTCTGCTACAGGTCCAGCCACCCGTTGGATGACCAAGGATGGAACAGTGACTTAGTGGTTGGACTGAGTCACATCAGCGGGTCCAGATTCAACGGCAACTCCTTCGGGCTGGGTTGGTGCAACAGACTGCACCTTCTCCTTTCTTCTCTCTCTTCTTCCTTTTGCTGGGAACTCAGCATGGCCTGAACCAGATGATTCTGGCTCAGCCAAACTGACGCAACAGTGGCCCTTGCTGGTCCGACGGCTTGGGTGGGCTGAGATTGGTGTAACACGCACCATCTCTCCTTCTCTCTTTCTTCCTTTCTCTCCTTCTTCTATTCTTTCTCATTCCATTTTCTTTCTTCTTCCAGCTGCGACGCCAAAGAGGGCCGGTCGTAACCTCAGTAACCGTTTCTTCTTGATGAAGATGGTGATGGCCATTAATGGCGGATCTCAAACGGAGGCTTCCTCCTCCAATCTGCCTCTTGTAGACAGACCGTATGGACCCTAAGAAGCTTGTATACGAGCTTCATTGAAGCTTGGAGGAGGTTAGGTCGGTGGGTTCGAAAGGAGGAAGAAACGGCTAGTTTTCATGCAAACCCGTAATAGCCGATGAGGACCCCTGCTGCACTCGACCTCTAGCTCTTGTATAGAGTCCCTCTAACAATCCTAAACCGTTGGATTGTAAACAAAAGGCCTGGATCACGTTGCTGTGCAACGACTCTAAATACAGCCGGTAAACATGAAACCAGCGGCCGTTCCGGTTTTGTAGTGGAAGCAACCCCAAACCGCTTGCATCACATGGAGGGCTGAGAATGCTTAGGAAGGACGGCTAAGATTAAGGGAGAGAAACTCACGCGGATCACCCTATTGGCAGCAGCAGGTTTCCCTTTTTGAAATATTATGTTTATAGGACTCGCTTGCAGCGAGGATCGTGTGCATACACACGTGATGAACCGTGCGAAAATCCCTTGGTTTTGGTCAGAGGGATTTTTCGAACCAGATGAACGGTTCAGATCATGCATGTGACCACAGGTAGTGGGCCCACTGATCAAAACAGTGGTGTTGGCCATTGGAAGAGAAAAACGAAAGAGGGAGAGAATCCCTTTGTTTGCGGGAAGTCATGGGCCAGTGCCCAGTTTGACCGTGCTGACAGTCCAGTGCACCTCGGGTGCTTTAACACCGGTGTACATGCACACCAATGTGGGGCCCATGGTGACGTTCATGGGAAATCCCCTCATTCATTCGATCCATCTACCCATATAAGGCTATGAGCTTAAGATTGGGGCTGACCTAAACTTTGAGTGGGCCATATTCTTAAATTTCTAGTTCTAATGGTGGATTCCCGTCGATCTAATGGTCGGATCTTCCCGAAATTGAACATCAATGGTTAAAAGATCCTAATGGGTCATTCCATCATAGATTACGAACCAATTACTAATATTAATATTAATCTTATTACTATTACATTCTACTACTATCATTATTTTATATTAATAAAATTACATTAATAACAAGTAATAATGTAATTTGTTATATATAATTTATATTATCACAGATTGTTAATACATATAAATTATATGAATATTATTAAAAAGAAAAAAGATTAATATATATTATTTGTGTATTATTTGTATAGCTATATATGTTTTATGTTTTAATTTTATATAAAATGTTAAATTGTTTGAAATATGTTATTTATTATAAATTTTATTAATTTACGTAATATAAATTTTATGATTGTAATTCATATAAATGATGTCACAAGTGTATAATTATAATATGGATTATAATTACATATCATTTTAATATGAAATTTTAAATATTTATGAAGTGTATAAATAACATTTCATAGTGTATTTATCTATGTTGTATTATAGTATTTATTACAAATGATTGTTAAATAGTTAGATTATATAACATATATATATATATATATATATGATAATTATTACATTTTACATATTCTGAATTGGATGACCAATCTGATAATTAGATAATTCCAAAATTGATCCTAAGCGCACTTAATGTTTCCTGATATTATCATCGATGCTTCTAAGTGTCCCCAAGCTAACATGGATGGACTCTAACCATTTCTTTTAGGATTGGGTGGTTATACCATGTAGGTGAGTGTCGAAACATCCCCCAAAAAGTTGCGGGCTTGATGAACGGTGGATCTTGTGATCCATAGCTTTAAATCTACAATGGTCGGTTAGATTTGTTTATCAATGAAATTAGAACCCTAAGGATAAGTTTTTCTAATGACATGATGGTCTGTCTTGAAGATTAATGGATGGATAGCTTGATACATAGGTGCGGACTACTTTCAACGGTCGGATTTAAACCGTAATGAATGTGAATATCCAAGTAGGTTAAGTTTGTATTCATACTAGATTAGATTACATGGTAACACTCGAGTATTGGAAAGTACGAGGTGTTATAACTGAGCAAGATCCAAAGCCCATGTTCGTTAGTGATTTGCTGAGACCTCAAGAGAAAGCATGGTTGATTAACTTACTTGAAGAATTCGTTGATTGCTTCGCATGGGATTACCATGAGATGCCAGGAGTCGAACGAGGCTTAGTTGAGCACATGTTACCTATAAAATAAGGGTATCGCTTGCATAAGCAACTGCCTAAGTGAATGATAGCAGAAGTGACCCACAAAATAAAAGAATAAATTGAACGACTTCTGAAGGCTGGCTTCATTAGGCCAATCAAATACGCCGAGTGGATTTCAAATATTGTCCTAATTATAAAAAAGAATGGTAAACTACGGGTTTGCATTGACTTTTGAAATTTGAATATGGCCACACCAAAAGTTAAATACCCAATGTCGGTGGCTGATCATCCGAGCATATGATTGTATCCTTTATGTATGGTCATTCTGGGTATAATCAGATTTACATCGCGACAGATAATGTACCGATCGAAGACGACGTTCAAATGTCTAGGTCCACTAGGAACTTATTGTTGGGTGGTGATGCCTTTTGGACTTAAAAATGTGGGAGCCACATATCAAAGGACAATGAACACCATATTTCATGATATGATTAGTTGGTTTATGGAGGTCTATGTGGACGATGTAGTAGTCAAGTCAGTCAATATAGAAGATCATGTCATTCAATTACATAAATCGTTTGAGCGAATGAGACTCCATAAGCTAAAAATGAACCCCTTAAAGTGTGCTTTTAGAGTTTCAATTGGTAATTTCCTGGGATTTTTGGTGCATCAGCGAGGAATTGAAGTTGATCAGAACAAAGATCGGGTAATTATAAATGCCCACCCGCCAAGGAATAAATCAGAGCTATAATGATTCTTAGGGCAAGTTAATTTCATGTGGAAGTTCATATCTAATTGTGCAAGGAAGACTAACGCATTCTCGCCATTGATAAGGCTGAAGCAGGGGTCTGAGTTTGTATGGGAGGCAGAGCATCAACTAACTTTTGATAAGATTAAAGAATATCTGATGACATCGCACGTGTTAATGCCACCAGTCGAACGTTGACTGCTCAAGCTTTACGTCGCGGCATCAGCCAAGTCGATCGAAGCTCTCTTGGGCCAGGATGACTGGACCCAGAAAGAGCATGCGGTTTATTATTTAAGCCGAACATTGCTTGACATAGAGAAAAGACACTCATTATAGAGAAGTTATGCTTAAAATTGTACTTCACGGCCACTAAATTAAGACATTATTTGCTAGCCGAAAGAGTAATGTAATAGCAGTGACTGACCTAGTTAAATATATGTTGAATTGGCCAAATTTAAGTGGTTGAATTGGCAAATAGGTATTGGATTTATCTAAATTTGATATTTTTTATACTCCATAAAAGGTAGTAAAAGGTCAAGTCATAGCAAATTTCTTGACCAACCACCCATTTTATTTAGAAGAACAGATTTCTCTGAAGATTAGGGATTTGTACTACGTACAGTTAATGCCATGGAAGTTGATCTTAGATGGATCAAAGACGCACAAGGCATTATGATCCAGCATAATTTTAATCGCACTAAATGCAAACAGACAGGAGTTTGCGTTCCAATTGAAATTTGACTAAACCAATAATCAGGTTGAGTATGAAGATATGATAATTGGCCTAGATTTAGAGTTAGGTACAAGAATTGTGATGGTAATAGGAAACTCACAGTTATTGATCAATCAGATGGCAGGGCTCTTCAAGTGTACTAGTATAACCTTATTGTCATACTATGTCTTAGCAACCCAAATGATGGATAGTTTTAAGAAAGTAGAGATCATGCACATCACTAGGGATCACAACATGGATGCCAACAAAATAGCGCAGTTAGCTGTAGGGCTCGATGTGCTGGGAGGATTGGCCAAAAGGACGATTGCTATCTAGAAAAGATCCCTATCATATGTTTTTGAAAGAGGAGGAGATATGAAAATAAATCGAGTTAGGGGAAGCAGATTGGAGGGCTCCTCTCACTAGTTATCTTTAGAACCCGCACACTAAGGTCAACATGAATGTGAGAAAGTCAGCCACAAATTACGTCATGATTGATAGTGAACTCTAACAAAAATGAGCCGATAGAGTCTTACTTCGATGCCTATATAAAAAAAGAGGCTTTATTGGCAATGGGTGAGGTCCATAAAGGGATATGCAGGGCTCATTAAGCAGGGAGGAAAATGAGACTCACGCTTAGGTGTTATGGGTATTTTTGGCTGACAATGATGGTTGATTACATGCGGTATGCCAAAGGTTGTCAGGCTTGGCAAAAGAATGGGCCAATTCAGCATGTGCCCGCCACAAAAAAACATTCGATCATAAAGGCTTGGCCTTTCCAGGGTTGGACAATCGACTTGATAGGCCAAATTCATCCACCTTCATCACGGATGGATTTATTTATCATTATGGCAACCGATTATTTCATTAAATGGGTGGAAGTAAAGACTATGAAAGGGGTCGATCATTAAAAAATCATAGAATTTATCGAAAGTGGTACCATCCATCAATTCAAAATTCTAGAATCCATAACGATGGATCGTGGTGCATCATTTTCGACAAAAGAGGTGCAAGCAATGACTGACAAATATGGTATAAAAATCTTGCATTCAATGTTATATTATGCACGGGCCAATGGCCAGGTCGAAGCCAGTAACAAGGTAATTAAAAACATCATAAAGAAGATGATTAAGGAAAACTCTCGAGAATGGCATACGAAGTTATCAGAAGCATTGTGGGCTTATAAAAAACTCACCTTGGATAAGTACCGGGATGAGTTCATTCATGTTAACCTATGGACATGATGGAGTAGTGCCTCTATAGGTCACTGTACCATCCCTAAGGACCACTTATCAAGCCGAGTTGACCCCTACTGAGTTTAAAGAGGCCATGCTGCTCGAATTCGAAAAACTGAATGAAGTCTGAATGAAAGCCCTTGATTCGATCGTAACTAATTTTGTGGTCGTTACTCGTGCATATAACAAAAGGGTAAAAGGAAAATTCTTTGGAGAATGGGATATGATTTGGAAAGTTGTACTATCAATCGGTTATGTAATCATGCTCTAGGTAAGAAATAGTCTCCCACATGGGATGGACCATATGTCGTTGTCCAAATCCTTAAGGGTGGAGCATATATTCTGAAAGATATGAATGAAAAAATTACAAAGGCTCCAATTAACAGCCGATTCTTGAAGCTGCGTTACTGCTAGCTATGGGAGGTAATTCAGGAATATGCCAGAAAAGTTTAATGGAGTTACAATTATTTGCAAGAGAATAAATACAAATAGTTTTTATTGGAAGAAATGAGGCCTTAAAACAGTACGTTTTTTTATTACAAGAGAGAGAGAGAGAGAGAGAGAGAGGATACACACACACACACACACACACACACACACACACACACACACACATATATGCAAAAAGAGAGGAGATACTCGGTCGATCAGTCGAATTACAGATAAGTAGCCTTGAGTTTTTTTAGTTTATTAGTGGCTGATTCCTTTGCCCCGTTAGCCCGTGCACGCCTGCTCCTCCACGACATCCACTAGCCTATGGAAGAAGATCGATGAGCATATTAAGGCATCGGTCGACTTTCATAAACTCTTTCTCAACCCTCAATTTTTCAGTCCTACTAGATTCTTCATAAGACCGATAAAACTCTATCTGGGACTCGATGAAGTTTAAGAGGTCCTGAGAGTATGGTTGATCCCTCTCTAGGTAGAGGTGGGCCCTCTGTAAGAGGTTAGCAAATAGGTTGCGACGCTGGGTCTCCAACAATCGCAACATCCTTTTATCAAAGTGATGCCGACAAGTCCATTGTAGTTGGTCTTTCCATGTTGTATCGTACTAGGCCGAGAAAGTCTCGAACCCGGCATGGATGGATGATCTGTTCTCCTAGAGAGCAACACATTGGTGAAGTTCTAAATTGGCCTTGGAATAGATATCCCCAAGGCGAACTAATAAATAGTCTTTAAGATTTTTCGTAGAGGCTCATCAGCTTTTGCCACTTTGGAAACATTTGTGAGAAAGGGGTAAAGGTCCCGGAGGAAAGAAGCATGGGAGAAATATTCAATTCCTTCATCGAAGATCTCTTTCAAAATCATCAAGGATTGCGAGAAGAAAATTGAGGAAGCGATGACTATAAGACTTACTATCGAAGTCATTATTGTGATTTGTTTCAAATTCGAGCAAGGGGTGCTTTTATAAGCATCACAAGAGGTGATAAATGCATGCATTGGATAAAGGTTAGTGGTTGGAATACTTGAGGTAGACGGCTGAGCTACCGCTTCGATTCCTATAAGGTTTGAATACATAATGAAATAAATGAATCCCCTCGAGAACATGCACGCATTTGTTACTGCTTAGTCAGCACGAGACTACATATACAAAGAAAGGAAAATTTGGCTAAGTATTGAGAGGCCAAGTTATTGTAGTTTAATTTGGCCAATGATGAACATTTTGTAGGTCTCATGTCACAATGGTAAACGGATCGGGATAATCAATTGTCCTGAATATTTTAGGTGATGGCCAATTGTGGAGGAATGATCTGATATCCCGATAGAAAAATCTAATGTCGTGATATACTATGAAAATCAACCTTAATGCATTTGAAAATTTGATAAAGAACAATTTATTCAAAGATGTTGTTGGTCACTGACTGCGTTACAAAAGTAAAAAATAAAATAAATTAAAAAAATAAAGCGGTCAAATAACTCAGACTATTTTAGTCTTTATTTCTTCAAATTCTTCAAGAAAAGCCTACTTCTCAGCTTCATTTTGTTCCTGTTTAGGCTTCCAATCAGCTTCATTTTCAATGATGATCGTAAGGAGATGAAGAAATTGGTCGATGTGGATGCTATGAGAAGAAACTCTGTTCTCGGCTTCTCTTTTCCCACCAAGACTTATCTTCGACCGAATCTGTTAAATAACAATTTACTTGTACAAGAAGGAGAGATCTTTAGGAATGGGCAGCTCCTTAGGAAAGAAGGAACATTCTTATTCCTTGAGTTCTTCCAACAAAATAGTATGATATGCTTGTAACGTATGGAGCATGGTTCGGTTGAACTGATGAGTCTGGGCCCATCGCAGTTGCTTGTTCTAAGATAGTTCATGAGCTTCGCTCACCTCCAGATAATCTTCCTTAGTTGAAGCCTGTTGGCGAAGATATCCAGTGAGCTACTCAGATTCTAAGGTGAGTTCGAAGTAACAGTGCCTGATGAAGTATAGATGTTTCAGCTTTTGAAGAAGGTCTTCCAATGCGAACTCTGATTCAACCACTGTTGAAGCCTTCTTAACAAAGTAATTCACATCAAAGAGCAATGAAGATTGACAGAAGTCCGTATAACCCCAATCAAAGATTTTCTACAAGTAGCTCTTAGCACCAGTGAGGAATGAAGAAATGTTGGAAGCCATAAAAGCAATAACGAGCTGTACATTTTAAAGAAAGATCGGTATGAATCTAAATAAGATTCGAATTAGTTTAAATAGATGATCTAGGAACCCATGATTGGAGCAGTTATAGCAGGAAAGACACTTCATGTTCCAGGAGGACTAGAACGTGTAGTCGTTAAGGTTTTTTATTTGGGAAATAAAACATGATGTCTCAAATTTTGGGGGTCAGGTTAGCAGTTAGTTGTAGGGTAAGAGAAAAATAAGCTTAAGCATTAAACAATAAAAAGGAGGCTCGATGGCCAATTGCATTGATATATGTTCTCTGATACAAGATTACAATTCAACGGAAGAAAAGGGTTGCATCAATGCATTTATCGTCTCTAATCGGCCCTTCGCCACTCGTAAGGTATCCTCCTATTTAACAACAGCTTGACAAAGTCAACTAATGGTAGTTGTCTGAGCCCTAGCCGACATTACCAGATTCTCGATCATTTCCTTCTGGTGACTATGCTCAGCATGTTCTTCGCATAACTCCTTTTTAAAGTCATCAGTTATGCTTCTAGAGCTGTGATTCTGACTTTTATCTCCTCCAACTCGGCCCCAGATGTCTTTAACTCAGTTGCCCCGGTTGAAAAATGTTTGGCGATATCTTTGGCAGAAGCCATTTGAGATTCTGTTATTAAATGCTCTGCCTCAATTCGGTCAACAATAACACATATATGGTGTTGTTCTTTGACAAATCCTAAGAATTCCTAGAGAATTGGTAACTTGTCCATAGGTTTGAGATCCAACCAAGAGAAAACACGATATGATTCGATCAATAGTTCGAGCTTATCGACCATCTCGGCCGTCAACGTTCTAGATGACCCCACCTGCATGAGGATCTGGAGTTCTTCCTTAAAGTTTTGCAGACTGCTTAAGAGAGAGGGCGACTCGACCATAATAATGTCTTCAGTGAGAGCTCGTTCAAAGGAGGAAAGGATGTCATTGAGTGGAAGCACACTTTCGAGGGAAGTAGGAAGAATAGAACCTTCGCCCATGATTATTGGCATGAGAGTGGGTAATGGGCATGAATCAAGCCCAAGAGTATCGATCGTTGAAGTCTTTTCTATCATCGGCTCAGGTACAATTGCCTCATGAGTTGAAAAATCTTCGATCGTTGGAGGAAGCTGTTTGGCCGATGAAGAGATCAGTCAAGGAGATGATCTTTTGCTAGAACTCTAAGAGGTAGCACTAAGTGGTTGTTCTTCTTCTTCTTGTTGTTCTTAGTCGACAGCGACAGGTGGTGTTTGGGAAAGATCGACCATGTATTCTGACTCGATGGTGAGAGTCGTGACTCTAGGAAGGGTATGATAAGGAAGAGTTTCAGCACTGACTGTGTCCTCAAAGTCGACATTCCAAACATTAGTCACTTCAGGAGCATCGATCGCTGGTTGCCATTGCTGCAACGGGTGCGCCATTATGACTTGCTTTTCTGTAGCTGATGGGTCTCAAGTAACTATAAAAGAGAGGTATAGTTAATCGACAGGAAAAGCAAGAAAAGGGCAAAATAATTGCACAGGTAAGTAATTTCCACTTAAATTAGAACGGACAGCGTAGGTGATGAATCGGTTGTTTACAAGCTGAGAGTTTCTAATAGTTATTGCTGTCACTTGAGTTGAAGTAGGGAATGGTGGTGAATTAAGAAGATAGGAAGTAAGATATTTTTCATCAAATAGAAGATCGGAATTATTTGATCTCTCCTTATCTTGTCATCATTTTTTCTAGCATTTATTATAATGACCTTAATGGTGATGTTTCAAACCTTCCTTGATTTATTTGAAATATTCTTCGGTAGTGAGTCTTGGTCAGTATTTAGTTTTGAAGTATTTTTCAAATGAGACTATGACCTCAGCCGAGGAAGCACCTATTTGTCGTCGTCCTTTAGATGAAATTGGCAACGATTGATCTACGTCAATTAGTTGGGAAGGTGGATCGATGTGCTTAAGAATTAGATTAGTTGGTTAAGGAGGTAGACCAAGAGGAACTCTCAAATTAAGAATTTTCTTTAGACCTGATGTTGGCTGGTGAGCTGATGGAGAACAACATGTACCTTCACCACAACTTTTTGGTGCCTTGGGAAAATAGTTGTTGTCTCGATCGGTGAAGTTAGTAGAGTGGATTCAATGGACGATTTGGTATCCAGTTATTGGTTTTTCGAGTGGAAGTAATAGCCGATGTGGGCGCTACTCTTTTCTTTTCTCTAGGCTATATGGTAAAGGAGAGTTGGGCAATGATGTCTTGTAAGGATTTATTAATTAACTTCTGATAATGGTTTTCCCACCAAGCAACGAAGGTGTCCATTACCTAAGGTTGATTTAGATAGCAGGGAAGGATAAGAAGTAGCATGGACTCTTGAAAAGAAACGAGGAGAGAATGTTAGAGTTCGACTTTATCAACGATCGACCGACTGTAAAGATGCTGATTGCAAGTTATTTAAGTAAATGGATAGTGGATACATTGGACCAGGCCAAATTGACGGGCAAGTAAGTTAGAGCAGTGTTTCGATCCCAGCTTTAGCATTTTTGTCAGATTCGATCATACCACCATAAAGAAGATCCCTACAGATGAGGTAACTTTCCCATGCTCGATGTAGTTGGAACACCTCATCGTCATCAGTCTCTTGCTCAAATTGGTTGATGAACCAAGCAGGGAGGTATTCTCTACCATATAATGGGATGAACGATCAAGTCCACTTTACTTTATCCAGAGAAAAGAATAGTGCTCATATATACATAAAGTGATTGGACTTCTTGAAGAGAGTTGATGACGCATTCACAATATGAAGAATAAATTATACTAGAGCGGATGGAATTATGTACAAGAGAATGACGAAAGTACTCATAAATCCACATCTAAAGAAGCCACATCGGTCCTCCTCCATGATATAGACCCTAGGTGGTGACTTCATAGATGCCCCTATACAGATGATCGAGTACGAAAGGTGCTTAAGCAAGTGCCTCAGCCAGTGAAACATACTGTAACACTCCGCACTTTCAGTACTTGAGTGTTACCATGAATTTAACCTATTATGTACACATATACGGTACCTATGTAGCCAACCTAACCCTACATTTATCCTCTAATATGAATCAAACCAATTAAGAATGATCTCCATCCATAAATTAAGTCATCCGACCATTAATCATGTGGTCTGATACATGTACCTTCCCTTGACTAAATCAGTGAATAACTCTTTAACCATAATGATTTAGATGTAAGTTCTTTTGTAAGAATTGTTTAGAAATAGACATAGAACTAAGTAGAACCATTAGATTTCATAAAACTCTTAGATCAACAATAATTATGAAAAATGCCATCAACCTATACCCTGAATTCCAATGCACATGGTTCTCATGATCTGTTTCATGTGAAATTTTATACCAAGCCTAATTATCATAAATTAACCGTACACATCAAATTTTAGTCCTTAGATCACATTAAATTAGCTACTTGATCTCTATATCTGTCCGTACACTTATCAGATCAAGATTCTGATCCGTTCAACTTGTTCACACCATATGAATATGCTTAACCCACCATTAAAATTACAATATAAGAAACCTACACATGTGAGAAAGTCACTCGAACCTAACGATATGCATTTCCTATGCCTAATTACTTCAAAAACACACTTTATGACCATCCGTATACGAAATTGACCGTACATCCACCTACATACATGGTGAGAGTGCTAACCACCAAGTCCCCTATTTTTAGCTAGTCATATGACCATTCATAATGTTTGGATCCGCCAAACAGGCCACATGAATATCATGGTGAACTGACCATCATAAAGATCATAGGACATAGGTCGAAACTACCTGGTAACTTGTCAATCAAAGGTGTACAAATACTGTTTCTAAGTACGGAGAGAGTTAGCCAATAAAAGGGCATCTCACCCATCCTTAACAGATCAGGGCCCAAATTTAACCAATTGAGAGATCTTAAGAAATAAGGATGATTGGTAAAGTTTCACTTCTTTT
The DNA here is from genome assembly GCF_029962835.1 of Magnolia sinica. Taxonomy (NCBI): domain Eukaryota; kingdom Viridiplantae; phylum Streptophyta; class Magnoliopsida; order Magnoliales; family Magnoliaceae; genus Magnolia; species Magnolia sinica. The sequence goes on from NC_080581.1 coordinate 25,613,526, forward strand.
GGATAACACAGTAGGGAGGAACAGATGACAGAAGATACGACAAGGGGGAAGGGCAAATTTGTAAATACCAAGTGCATGGCAACCAGGTACTAAGGAGGATTGGGTTAAACGATGAATGACACCTCATGCATTGAAGGATCGTGTGGCCCACCTGGAAATTGGATCTGACTTAAACTTGGGAATGTCGGCCACAATGACATGTAAAAAGTGGTGAACGGGGTGGATTGCTCACCAAACATTGCAGTGGACCCCACCTGATGCCATAACCAATACACATCTATGTTATGTGTTTGAACAGAGACTAATGGGCATTTGTACGATGAACTGATCAAATGTGTTGTTGCCCACCCGGAACTTAGAATTACCCTATATTTAGGTCCCTAAGGCCCTTTTTCAACTATTGGTGTTCAACTTTGAGGTGATCTGACCAACAGACTAACTAGAATATGCAATTAGAGCTAAAAACAAATGAAAATTGGGAGTATGGCCCACCTAGACCTTGGATCTGCCCCATCTTTGGTCAAAGGCTGTAATGAGGCCTCCAAAGTAGAATGGACAAACTGGATTTCATCAAATCCACTTGTTGATCACATGTGTACACAACACGTACACTCACCATGTATTGAGTGGGAGATGTTCGGTCAAAGCCTCCGACCCGTGCTTCTCCAAAAGGAGAAACTTCCTCTCCTTCCTTTAGCGTCAGCAGCGAATGGACGATGTCCCTGAGTTCTTAATGAATGGCCCACCACCGGCGGCCATCGGCATTATCCAAACCGTCCATCGTGTGCACGACTAAAGGTTGACCAAAACCCTAGCTATTTCACATGGAGATGTGCACGTGTGTGGCCACAAATCCAGTCGCATACGGACTGTAGAAAACCATGTTCCAGAAATGGAAATTGTCTCCCTGCGCCAGCTTAGCGATTCGCGTGAGGGATGTTTGGGTGGATCTAGACCGTCCCAAGCAAAGAAATCTTGACCATCCAACCTTGGGCGTCACTCCCTCAATGCCAGAGAGAGAAAACCAGCGGCTAGTTTCAGTTTTGCCAGTCGTACTTAAGGTGGTTTTAATCAGAACGGATCCTGACCATTTAAGCTCAATCTGATGGCTCTAGCAAGATCCGTAGTCCATTATAAGAGCGTTAAGGACAAGAAGCAGGGTTCATTCTCCATTTTCAGCGGCCATGCTCGAGAATCGACCGCCATCTTCTTCATCTGAACCCACCACCTAAACTGGCTTTAAGCTTCCTTCCTCCCATCCTCTGAGCTTCCTTGGGCCTACCCACACCATCCAAAATGATCAGATCGGAAGAAGATGCAATGGGTGTGAATCTGCCATTGCCACCCACTTTGTCTTCCTCAACGAAACCGGACTCAGCTGTGTTCTTTTGCCCGCATTTTTAGGTATAGCTAAGATGAAAGTAATAAAGGAGAATAAGGAGAAAGAAAGGAAGGATAAGAAGGAAGAAAGGTATCATGTGGTGCAACCACCATGTCGACCCGGGTTGAGACAGCACGAGCCTTGAGTCGGCTGAGTCGTGTACAACTCAGTTGTTGGGTTAGTCCCTATTTTGCTAGACATTCCAGCAATACGAGTTGGAGAAAGAACAAAGAAGAAGAATAGAAAGAGAAGCAGAAAAGGAGAAGAAAAGGTAGGGTGAGAGTTCAAGTGGCAGCCCCGACTCACTGCCGAGTCGAGTTGAACTCAAACCTGGTTCTAGTTGAAAGTTTTGCTAGACCGAGTCCAGCCATGGGCTGTTGTTAAAGAAAAAAATAGGGGGAGAAGAAAGTGATTGAGAGAGAGAGAGAGAGAGGGAGAGTTGGGAGACGAGTCAACTCGCTGTCGAATTGAGTCCGAGTTGACTCGGTCCAGATTCTTGCTAGTTATTCCAGCAAAAGATGGGTGTGAGGGAGTGAAAGAAAGAATAAAAGAAAGGAAGGAAGGAAAGTTCTGAGTTGACTCAATTTAAAACTGAGTCAAACACGAATCGAGCATGTAAGATGAGATTTACTTTCGAGGAAGATTAGAAGCTTTCCAACATCTCAATTAGATTCTTGGAAATTGGCTAAGTTGAGTTAGAACCAAAATATTTAGGTACGTGTCTCTCAAAACTTCCATTGTTATTCTAATTGAAATTTAATTATTATCATTAATATCCTTGTTTGAATATATGAGTTCATCCTTTCCAATTTCACTTCTAAACTCGCCACGACTCTACACTAGATCGAGTGCAGGTGATTCATTCACAAGGTGAGGACTCACCCTTTGAGCTTCTCACTTAAATTCATTGATCTAATCATAGATGTTGCCTTAATCCTTTCCATTCAATATCTCCTAAGTTACTTGATTTTGTTACTTATATGTGAATATGATAACGTGTTGCGCACCTGATTCCTGTGGTAGATAATGATCATATCTCTTTAATTATAACATGCATAAATGATTTGGTGATAACATGCTATCTTTAGTCGTACATTGTTAATTAACTATATGTTGGTCGGTTGTGATTGTGTGATGTAATGAATGAACCTATCCCGAACTCACCATCTTGCGGTCCATATATCACACCTTACTTTACATGGCTTGGACCGCATACTCGCCCCACATGGCTTGGATCATTTATTTGCCCTTTCGTGGCTTTGATGGGTCATTGGTGCCCCTTTGTGGCGTGATGGTTATATTCACACATCTTGTTGGTTTCCTAGCCATCTTGCGGTGTTCAGTCGTACCATGATTTTCAAGTAGAGCGGGTGTTCGCTTAACGATTTCTTAGCCATCTTGCAGTGTTCACGTATAATATAATTTTCGGGTGGTCTAGAGTTTGTGTGTTGTTTGTCTCTTCATCTTACGGTGTTCAGTCGTACCCTGATTTTCGGGTGGAGCGGGTGTTCACTTAGGAATTTCCTAGCCATCTTGTGGTGTTCACGTACGATATGATTTTCAGGTGAAGTAGATGTTTGTATATTATTTTCCTAGCCATCTTGCGGTATTCAGTCATATCATGATTTTCGGGTGGAGCTGAAGTGCGCTTATCGATTTTCTAACCATCTTGCGGTGTTCACATATAATATGATTTTCGGGTGGTCTAGAGTTTGTATGTTGATTATCTCTTCATCTTGTGGAGTTCAATCGTACCATGATTTATGGGTGGAGCTGAAGTTCGCTTATCAATTTTCTTGCCATCTTGCGGAGTTCACGTATGATAGGCTTCTTGGATGAAGTAGAGGTTTAAAGGTTGGTTTTCTATTCACCTTACGAACTTCACTTGTACCATAATTTTCGGGTGGAGCTAAAGTTCGCTTATTGATTTTCTAGCCATCTTGTGGAGTTCACATACAATGTGATTTCGGGTGCAATAGGAGGTCGTATGATTGAGTATTTGATTTTCTAGATGTATTCCTTTATGTTGGGATTGTTATTATATTCTGTTTATGATGAGATTCTGTTGACTTGCTAAGATTTTGAGTATATGTTCATGATTATGAAGTGCCCTATTTAATATATCCAAATTTCATGACTTATAATCTATATTGGATTATGAATGATGAGTTCGTAATCTTAGAGGGTGTTCCTCACTGTGATAGCCATTGACGCTATCAAACCGTAATAGTTGATGTAGGTATAGGGCGAGCCGATGTTGTTCACTAGGTTGCTGGAGCAGATCGAGTAGCTAGGAAGCTAGGTGGGGTCCTTGAGGCCCACATTGATTTCCACTATTAGTTGATAGACTCATGTTTTTACTTACCTTAACTTTGTTATTTGAGATTGTGTAAGTCCTGTATGGGCGCTACATTTGGAATTTTTTACTGATCAGAATGTTTTTATATAATGCATGGTTTAATCTAGATTCATTGTTGTTAACTCTGATTAATAATAAATAGTTCAAATTTATACCGGATTTTATAAGTTAACACTCAGGTTTTTAGGAAACAGGTTATATACTTGGGTCCTGAAAACACGGGGCGTTACACACACTCAATTGTATTTTGCATAGCATTCACACACAATAAATGTTGACAAATTCAAAACAGTAGAAAAAGCCGTATGCTCTTCATAATCAACTGATCCATGTGTTTGTGATAAGCCTGCATGAAGTGAGAATAGGCTTTATCGGCTTTATTCGTGAAGAGTCTGGGTGTCTTTTGTGTAAAACATGGATAAACTTTTTTCACCAAAAGGTAGGAGTTGAGTCAGGGCCGCAACGTCTAAGATAGTTGGAATCATAAGACCACAACCAAAGAAGAATGTGTTAGTAGAAGAGCTCCAAAACATCGAAGTAGTGCTAAGAAGGGCATGATCTGATGGATAGTCGTGGATGGATAATTTAAAGCATTCGTAGATGCCCAAAATTTTCCATGTTGTCTCATATCGAGAAGAAGTGCGAAAAAACCAAATAGCCCCTTCTGATAGTGGCATCGGCCATATAACCCAGGATTCTTCAAAGCATTGGCAGAATCAATGATTGATTCAGATTGAATCAACAAAGTTTCACCAGGATAGATGGAAAACAAAGGATCCATCATGCTAACTTCATCGACGTCTGTTGTTGGAGCAAATGCTAGACCCATGCAAAGATATTCTCCATTATACATTTGGAATACTATTCCATTAAAACATTTCTCAGAAAGGACATCTACCACGGTGATAAGATTATTTTGATGGAATGAGGTGGCTATTGATTTAAAATGATATTGAAGTTCTGGTTTAGATGCTCATAATGAAGAAAAAAGGGGGCATAAGAATGAAAGGGAGCTGAAATGGCGCTTCTATCAGCCGAAGCTATGGAACATTTATTAGGGCATCATGATGAATTTTTGGGAAACGATGTGAAAACATGTGTCAAAATGGGGTTTGACCCTTGTTTTGATAAAGGGTAGTTGTCGCTAACATGTTGCAATAAGTCGGCCGAAGATGGTTATCTGAGTGGCGACACTTGTAAATAATTAATGCTGCATTAATGAGAGGCCACACGTCGCTTTCACCTTTTTCTAAAGGCGAAGCCACGTGGAGGGCAATGGTCATCCTTATGGTTGCCAATATTCTTCATGAAACCAATCAGAGTAAGTTACATGTGATCTATATGGATTCACATGGTGTTTTTGAAGATCTGCATAGATGTACGGTGATGATTTCTTGATAACATAGTTACAGTGCATCGAGCAATGTGACGTCATTGTGAAGACGGTTGATCGTGGAGGAGCGGTTACAAGACAAATAGCAGAAGGAGGCGCAGAAGGTCGTAGTGTCGAAACGGTTATAGCAACTGCTAGGACATGGGAATCATCTAAATCGTTGGATTAAATTTATAAATAGCAAAAGAATTTAACAGGAAGATCTCGTCTCATACCAATCAAATCAAACCAAATATTATCTTTTAATTACCTTTTTAATTACTAGTCAATTATTTCCTACAAAGTAAATTACATTTCTTACTGTAATCATTTACTTTCATATTGTTGTTTACAATCCATAATGTAATCTATAATGTTAATCAAGTAGCCGATAACCTTAGCGCTAATTTAAGTCTATATTTGCACATTGGATTCAGTTCTTCGCTAAAAAAATGTGTTTTATAGCTACTCTCTGTGACCCGCAATTGACTATAAGAATTTTTTTCTCAACCTTTTATCTATATTAAAAAGCCTTTTTGTACGAAAAGCAAAGGTGTGACATATCTTCAAATATGACGAATAACCCTAATTAATCTATTTACATATTATATATGGGTCATACATTACGTGTCTGCCTCTATTAACATTTGGAATCATAGTTGTTTAGCTTGAATTGAGCCATAAATCCAATTTTAACAAGCTGACTAATTGTAAGAGAAAACAATACACCGACATTGCCAAGCCCCATAATATTTTAATATACGTCAGTGATGTTTTATGCACTATGTAATCCTAGTCATTCCCCCGTCATTTTTTCCATTATTAAATATTTCACCACAGCTCTTTTTAGTTACGGTGTCTCATCCAACCCATATTTCTGCTTAAGCCTTTCCAGAAGTTTCTACGTTGGAAACATAGGTGAGGCCTATTGTAATGTTTGTTAGAAATCTATTCCATTCATCTCTTTAACAAGATCGGTTAGAAATCTATTCCGTTCATCTTTTTAACAGGATCATTTTAGGTCATGAGATTAAAAGTGAGCAAATTCAAGACTCAAGTGGGCCGCACCAAAGGGAAAGGTGGAAACCTCAATGTGGTTGACAGTAATGTTTACATGCCATACATAAAGTTCGTAATGTCATTCCTACTGGGATGAACTGAAAACAAAAAAAATTAGCTTGATTCAAAACTTATGTGGCCCACGAATATTTCAACTGTGGACGTTCAATCCTCATGTTTTCTGCCACTTGAGTATTGGATCCGGCTCATTTTCATTTTCATATACTAAAATGATCACATTAAACTGATGGATGGAGCAAATTTATCACAAACATCACCATGGCCCCACTTAAGCTTCCAGTGCGAGAACTTCCTCCGAAAGGCTTTCGCAGCAAATCCGCTCCCCATCCGCCCGTCTCCAGCTAGGAACGGGCAACAACTATGGGTGGCTATTGTGATGTATGGGTCTTATCTATACCGTCCATCCATTTTTTTCCTATCATTTTAGGTACGAGCCCAAAAAATGAGGCAGATCCAAGGCTTAAATATACTACACAATGGAGATTAAACTTTTACCGTTGAAAACTTCTTGGGGCCACAGAGGTTTTAGATGGAGCTGATATTTGTGTTTTCTCTTCATCCAGCTCTATCTAACTTTATAAATAGGTTGGATGGCAAATAAACATCATGATGCACCCTATAAAAGTTTCAATGGTGAGAATCATTATCACCAGTTCTTCCCATTGTGTGGTCCACTTAAGACTTGGATCTGTCTCATTTTTGGCCTTGTATCTTAAAATGATACTAAAAAATGGATAGGTGGTGTGGATAAGACTCATACATCACAGTGGCCACTCAAAGCTGCTACCCGTTACCAACTGGAAACAACTGGGTAAGACGCAATCCGCATCCATCCTATCATTTGTTGGACGTCAATCCAGACCGTCAGTACAAACTACAACAAACAAGAGGAATTTTGAAGGTTACCGTTTAAACTTTTTTAAGATCGACTGGTACATTTAGGGCCTGTTTGGACGGGCGACCTAGATGGGATTGAGTTGTATTAGGGTGGATTGGACGTCTTTCAAGATGGCGTCAGTGGATTACATGCAATCCCACTAGATTGCTATATCCAGCGGCCCAGCTAGTGGCGTGTTTGGACGGGCAGACGGCTCATGGGATTGCATAAAGTGATTGTGTTTGGATGGGGCATGGGATTGCATGCCATCCATGGGATTGAATTACCCCTACAACAGTTACTTGGAAAGGATGGTTATAACCGTTTCCCGCCAACATATACATTGCATTGGTGTCCTGCCATCAAGTCCGTGGTAGGGGAGTCTGTGCTCTCTGTGTCACCCATGATGAAAATGTTTCATCCATGCCCTTCATCCATTTTGACATATCATCTTACACCGTTGTCCCAAAAAATTAGAGGGCTATATATCTCAGGTGGACCACACCACATTAAGATGTAGCATCAAGCCTATTATTTTACACTACTAATTTCACATCAAATCTGTTCATGAGTGGCATACAGACCCAGATGGAGATATAAACAAATATCAAAGAATATTAACTACATGTGGACCCCACTAGTGTTTTTTAAGGTTGACCCTCAATCAACACTGTTTCCTATAATGTGGTCCACATGATTTTTGGATACATGTAATTTTTTAAATCACACCATATAACAATGTGCAAATAAGGATAGACGTCAAGGCTGAAACACATACATTGTGGTGGGGCACACAGAGCTTCGGCCACCAGCCATTACCTGGTGTTAGTGGGAGTAGCAAGTCCCGTAGCTTACCTTGACATACATATAGCTTGTTCGGGTCATAAAATTGTGTGGGGCCCACTAATGTATGTCTCATCAACGCTGGTAATATCTAGTTTATTCAATCAATATTACTATCACCATGGAACATGTCCACGTATCCCCATGGATGACATCATGTGGCAGTGGTGTTATAGAGATAGATCCCAAAAAATATATGGCAGTCTAAAAAAGAGATGTATGAAAACATGAGAAACATAAGTTGTGCAGGAAAAAAAAAAGAAAAAGAAACAAGTAACATATAAAGAGTTATAGTCATCTGTGTTGGGCTAGAATTTAAAAATAACAAGAAAGGCAAGAAAAAGGACACCGACGCCAACTGGAAGAGCACAGAATATCTCTTCATTTGATCGAGCTGATGGGGGAACATCATCAGTCAACACGGCCCTAGAAACCATGGCTTACGTTGCCTGTGTCGTCTGCATCATCTGTCGGATGGATGAAAACGAAGAATGGCGGATGTCCAGCTCATCAGAAAATGCGGCGACCTGAACCGCATGAGATTCCGTGCAAGGTCTTGACGGTGCACATGCCTTACTGAAGTGACCATCCCAACATGCAACTACCTCTTTCCAGTTCCTGAATGCGCGGTGTCTCGCTCTACTAAAGCCCTCCACCTCCAACCGAGCGTCATCCCAACATTTGTATATTCCAGGCCTACGTCCCACCAAGACGACATAATACTTATCCTTTCCCATCTGCAATGACATGGACGTAATTAGCACGAGATTCGTGTGTTGGAATAGAAATTCACAAACGAAGTTTACATGCAGTATTGTCCTATCGAATAACATCGTAAAGTGTAAATCGACTTACTAAATGAAAACAAAATCCAGTCATTTATACGTACCCTTCCAAGCAAGCGAATTATACGGTCGTATTTGTCTTAAGAAAATAAACTTACCAATGAATGCATGTGAAACCATATAAAAGATGTTAATTACATAAAAGTTATCGTCATAGCATAATTGTCATATTCATATATACTACATATATACTACCATTTGTGTCAGCCCAAAAAATAGATCTAAAAATCAAATCATCCAAGAAAATCAAGTATATCAAAGTTATTACATACCAACAACTAACAACTAAGAAAACATAACCAGCTTCTATAAATCCTCCGATGGATCCAGCACCTCGATCACCAAAAGTGGTCATGGAGTGTTTTCTTCAACCAGTTAATGCAACGCTCAGGTCACAGACTCACAAAGAACGATGCCAGATCTTTATCCTTACTCAAGAGCTGACCAACCTAAAAAAAACTCTGAGTTGGTCAGGCCCTGGACCTCTTCTAGTACATCAAGTACTTTGGAAGTGCGATTCGCCAACTTGCCGAGGCCAAATTTCAGCATTGAGTCGACAACGGTCTATAAAGAGGCCCTGAGTACTTCACAAGGAGGAGGAGGGCGCGATCGTTTCCTTCCTGTGCTCCCACTTCGAGTAGCATTGGAATCAGCTGTGTGAGTGGTAGTGCTACGTGAGCCGCGTTGTCCCATCGAAGGACCATCTAGCGAAAATGGGATGGTCCCTGTGGAGTTTGTGACAAAATCATCTGACAGGTCAATTGTATCATCGAGGTCATCATCCAGCTCTCTCCATGCATCATTGAGTTCTTGTTGAAGACGAGATGATGATGCTGATGTGGCTATACTTCTACTGCCTTGGACATAACGTCCCGATGCCTAGTCCGAACCGACGATAGTTGTAAGATCATCCATTCTCTCAATCCATTTCCTGCGGAGTCTCTCCACACGTGGGTGAGACTGTAGCCGTACATTAAGCATTTGTAAGTATAGTAAGAAGTATATACTGATGCAAATATTTCTACAACTATATTTTAAAAATTATACCTTAAGATATTCCTCCCAGACTTCATTAGGAGTCGTCACCATCATCCGCTCACTATCCCATCCAAACCCACTTGCCGCCAGCATATCCTTCACTGCAGTGTACTCCCTCTTGTAATACCTTAGTCGGTTCAACAGATTTTACCACTTGAGGACTACATTGGTATGCTTTGTAACGGCTTCGACGGCAATTTGGTACGCCTTAACGTTTGAAACCATTATCGCCCTTGCGTCCCAATGCCACTTGTTCCAGAAATATGTCGATCATAACCTGATCCATATCGGGAGTCCATTTTATTTTTGAGGCTCGGGATGCAAGCTCGGTCAGGGATTTCACTGTCTTCGTGCGTGGGGAAGTCGTGTCAGCACCACTGGTGTCTTGGCTTGTGAATGTGTTAGTGTCAATGAATCATTAGACATCGGGTCTGCCATACCACCTGAATATCAAGTACATATGATGGTTTGTAAAAAGTCAACGATAATCATAAGAATGACAGCTATTCAAATGAATGATTAGCAAAATCATCATCTGGTATCTCCATATGATGGATCTATCTAGTCAGAGGTTGGAATATTACAATTCCATTGTCAGGTACGTAACGTTTTGTAGAAAGTAAATAACAGCAAGTCATGGAATTTGTAACAAATAGCAATCAATTATCTACTCCTACTATTTTGCTGCGCATCCACCCATAATCTGGTTGCTATATCATTGCACACATAAATCCAAGCATCCTTTTTCACGCTAAGATGCTCGCAGTAACCATTGTCGCTCGTCATTCATTAATACCTCATGAGGCATTGGGTTACTCTCCCCATCAACAACAGATACTCCAGCATATTCCATTTCTTCTTGAGATTCTGGTCTAGTACGTATGAAATTGTGTAAGACATAGCAGACTATCACAATTTGGATCTATGTGCAGAATTCATACTGCATGGCGGTCTTTAAGATGGGGAATCTGCCTTTCATAACACCAAAACAGTGCTCAATTGCATTGCGCAATTGTGCATGTCGGTAATTAAACAGCTCCTTCATGTTGGCGGGTACTCTCCCGATTCGATACTCCTGTAAGTGGTATCGAACGTCCTGGTATGGAACCATAAAACTGGGTGAATGTGCATATCCGGCATCGACAACGTCATATTTTCCTAAACATTTGAATCAAAGTCCCATTGAGTGAACAATAAAATAATTCAAGTAGATGAAATAGATTGACAATCTCTTAAAAGATAACCAATACTATGTGGGACAACCAAGGGATCATCTGATCAACTCAATATGTTGTGTAAGACCCTTGCATCTAAAGCAAAACCCTCCCAACCAACCAATATGTATATGAAATTCATATCAAATAAACACACCGCTAATACGTTTTGGGAGAGGACCCCCTTTCGATTGAGGAAGCTCGTATGGTCACCGGCAGGCACATGAGCTGGAATGTGTGTACCATCAATTGCCCTAATGCAATCCGAGATACATTGGATAAAGGTGTGAATGAAAGGTAGTAAAAAATATATACATGGAAATCTGACCCACCATAATTAATACCTGAAAGTAAGTAGCCCAATTTGTGTTTGTCTAAATCTAGAGGGAGTCGTTGGTCCAGCCTGTTTAATGAAAATTGGGTACAGAGATACAATTGCATCTAGTACACTGTGAAAGTGGCAACTCACTGTTTCACCCGAACGAATGAATTTATGACCAATGATGCTATTCTGAACATTGTGCCCCAATATGTGTAGGAACATAACTAACTGTTCTTCAAGACTCACACGCCTCATATTACGCAGCATTGTCTTCTCCCGTAGATGGGTACATAGTTCGAAGAACGTCTCCCGATTTATTTTAAGTTGCATGACACAATCCTGGTCACTGGCCCTAATGATAAAGTTGATGAACCTAGCTCGCTCATCCTCAAAATGATGAGCCGACTTTTTGAGCATGTATTCACGACAATATTCCTCGACAGCTGCTACACAAGCCATCATCGCTCGAGCAACTATGACACTATCTGTATGTTCTCCCGAGTCTTCACTCTCCATCACTAATTAATAACGAACACTATCAGGCTCGTATACTCAAATTGACAATATTTACTAGTATTTCTCCCATGAAATGGGGACTAAACCAACTTTACAAGCGTAGAAAAATATCGAAAAATTTAAACACTCAATTGTTCCTTCAATTTGACTCTAGTTATAAGTCAAGTTTTCGTGCATGAGAAGGTTTTTGGAACATTTGAAGTCTTTTCATCTCTTCTTGTTCCAGAAAAAAATTGAATAATTTATATGGTTGGGTAAGTTCAACTATGATTATATGTTAAAAAGTTCAGAACCCATGATTTTCTTCAACATCAACAATCATATTTGAATCTCTTCAAATAATTCTAAAGCTAAAGATTCCAATTGAAAATCCAAACATAACGCCCATAATACCGTTTGGGGGTTAAAACAAATAAGATTATGTGGCAGATACATGAAAAACTAGCTTCACAGTAGGCAGAGAGTTAAATTAAAATGATATATGGGCTACTCAATGTTATCTAAATATGTTCATTATATGGGATGAAAATGAATTGAAGCGCAAGAAAGTAAATTAAAACAAGCCCATAACTTGATACATACCAGGAAACAGGCAATTCCATGTTACATGATGGTATGAGATCAACCAGTTGTCCTGATAACTCAAAGCATATTTTTTCTGTAACTTATGAATCGACAGCATGCTCATGCTGACATGCATATTCTGGAATGATATGCAGCAGTTGTCCTGACATAATTTCATAAACATCATTTGATTGGCAGCAACACATCAGATATGTAAATGAAAGTATTCATCGCTAATGCTAGCTATGGAACCAAGTACATTTCATAGAGATTTGCTCGCCATTCAAACAATAAAGCAAATTTCTATTTTCCCATATGAGCAAAAGAGTAGAAACTTACCTCTTAAACGTCTCTATAATGAACAAGAACGATGTGCTCAACACTGTTTCTTGAAAAATGAGACAACATGTATAGGAAATATTCCTTCAGTTAAAATAACACACAACCATAATAAGCAGGACCACGTCATACACCATTGAATATAAGTTAGACGTTGTTCGCAATAGGACAGTGGCTTTTCCCATATGAATAGAGTATGCAATATAAACTACCAGATCATAACCAATACCATACCAGATTTGTATAACAGATAACAGTGAGATTAGAGAAACCATACTAGATAAACTTCAAGGAAAAGCAACCATGCTGCGATTAACGAAATGAGAAGTCAACAACATATAAATTCCACGAAACAGCAAAAAGAAAAAGAATTTCTATGAAGACAAAATACAAAGGAAGTATTTGTGATAGATCATTTTCCAGCATGAAATAAAAAACGAAACGGATGAAAAGCTACCTCAAGTGTACCACACCACAGGAAATGGTAGTGATTGAACGCCCACCATTAAAATTTACCTGGACACCACAAAAATTTTGGATCAAGCTGATCGATATTTGTGTTTCCCATCATCTAGGTCTGTGTGACCTTATCATCAGTTTGGATGGTAAATAAACATTACAGTAGGCCTTAGAAAGGTTTCAACGGTGTTTGCATTATCCCCACTGTTTCCTGTAGTGTGCGCCATTTGCACTTTGGATCTGCTTAATTTTTTGGCTTGTAACCTAAAACTAGGTAGCGAAACAGATGAAAGACATGGATATCTAAAACACATACATCAAGGTGGGCCCCATAGCCCCTGGCTCCCACCATATAATTATACCGGCCTGATGTATGTAGGGACCACCAGAAGAATGACTATGTGGTTGACTACTGTGGCTTAGTTTGACACTTGATGCACAAGCATTAAATAGTGGGGCCTAGCAAGGTTTTAACAGTGGAAATCATTATCCCCACTGTTTCCTGTGATATGATTCACTTGATCTTTGCATTCACAATAGACTATAGTTAATCGCATGACTGTAGTTAATCGCATTCAAGATGCATTGTTACAGAACAGAATCAACCCCAAGTGCAAAACCAAAAGGCATACTGCAAGAAAAATGAAGTGATAGAAGCATTTGAAGTAAGGAAAACACACATGGTAAATGAATGTTGGTGAAAAACATGGGATTGTTAAATATGAGCTAAACAGATGAAACTGAAGGTAACACATTTCTCAAACCTGTTGCCTAATAATAGAACAATTGTAGCTCCTTATAGAGTAAATTATTGCAAGAATATTTGCACTTCTTATCATAGATGGCACAAGTATATCCTAGAAATTAAAATCTGTAATACAATCAACAAAGACTAACAGTTGGAGTCACATGGAGCACATCACAAGAAGATAAAACCAAGTTTCTATTAGTTATCCTCGTAAACAGTTGGGTGTCACATGGAGCACATCACAAAAAAAAAAAGAAAAGAAAAAGAAAAAAAAAAGATCCATTTAGTTGATGCGGGGCATAACAATCCAGCTAGCCCATAAGGTGAGCCACCTGTGTGTGAAGAGAAGCGATAGTAACTAGTGAGTTATTTAGAGTGTCTATTGTTTCCATATAATGCATCCATCCTACTATGAAAATCAAACTGACCTAAACAATTTTCCTAACAATTGAAAAGCATATCTTTCATAATTTTCCAAACAAATGAAAATTCAACAAAAAGATAAGCACAACATCATGATACTTCTTCTAATGGGAATCACACGTTGAAGCCCAAATTCACAAGAGAAAAGGGCCCCACTACTTCCATGACCATTCTGAATGCACCGATGGACATCATGTTTTGAACAGTGGAATCTTCCCTATGAGTCGTTCATTAGATTTGCAGGCAAACGGAAACTCAGAACATGAAGGAGAACCCAAATATACAACAAAGAACAAAAAAGAATTCGTTGTGAAAAATAAAAGAATATGGAAACATAGTAATAAAGAGGATTCATAATTCATATCCATGGCTACAGATATCAGAGATGAACATTGCAAATGATACATGTTAACAGATAATCAGATTTGTCAAACCCAATGTCTACAAATTCAACAGTTTGTCGAAGTAAGAATCCATATTAAAAAACAGGCCGAGAAACACATCAGCCCTCAAAACAGGCTCCAGTTTTGGAAAATAGGAGTTGAATTAACAGGATTCTGATGCAAATCCATACTGTACATTGAATGTGAAACAAATGGAAATTTATGACCATACATTACTCCAAATACCTGATTTACTCTCATTTGATTTTTGACAGAAAAGCACGGACAGACGACAATAGATGAACAAGATAGCATTTGATGAAACTATCATCTATACATGTACTTTAAAAATCAGTAACATTCATAATTGGATGTCAAGAAAAACTAACAACAGGAAATCCATTTGAGATATACCGTAAATAACACTCCAACTTGATAAATTGAACTTATCATATGAACAGTCTATTGCAAATAGTCCACATATATCCACATTATGTAACAATCCAAAAGGTACAATTTTCTGTTGTTAGGTGTATATTACAGGTATATATGACACCAAATATACACTTTCTGTAACCCAAAGAAACCCCAAATTATACAGTTTGAAAAGATAATCAGATTTGTCAAACCTAATGTCTTAAATTCCATATTGTATCAGTTGGATTTAGTCCATATTGAAAAACATTTTGAGAAACAATACAGTTGTCAAAAGTGGATTCAAATTTGGAAACACACAATTATAAGATAACAGGATTCTGACGCAAATCAATAGTCTAAACTAAATGTGAAACAGAGAGAAATTTATGGGCATACATTACACCAAGTACCTGGATTCGTTGAAAACCAACAACAGAAATTCCATGTAAGATATACCAATGTAACACTGCAACTAGGTGAATAGAATTTCTCATAAGTACAAATATATTGCAACAAGGTCCAGAAACGTCCACTGTATGTAACAATCCAGATGAACATTATATTTTCAGAAGAACGGTGAACGGTGACTAAGTCTCCACTTTAACTACCAAACTATCCTCTATACATGTACACTAGAGTAGAAATATTCATAACTGTATACTCAAATGATAACAATCGATTTTCAGCATAATCATAAGAACATTGATAACTATCATCTATACTTTGATCAAACTATCGTCTATACATGTACATTAACCAAATGAAAAATTCATAACTGGATTCAAAGAGAACAGTCTATTCCCAAATAAACATGAAAAATCCATAATTGTCATGGCTACCTTCATCATACTATAATGTATACATCTCTACTTTATGTGAAATTCCAAAAGAACAGTCTGTTCTCAGCAAAACAGAGACTAAATGTCCATTTTAATTTTCAAAGAAATCATTATCTTGTCAAGCAGTCTAAAAATATCCACTTTATGCAACCCAAACAAACACCAACTGAGGACGGTTCAAAGATTTTCACAATTGTCAAACACAATGTGATCCTAGAAATTCCCCAGAACCTGATTTCCAGGCATTTGTTTGATGAAAGTAAAAATTGCTTGGATAAATATAAACAAAAAAAAAAAAAAAGAAAAAAAGAAGAAGAAGGTGTCATTGATCAAACTATCATCTGTACATGTACTTTAGGCAAGAGAAATACATAATTGGAATACAAGGAGAATAGTCTATTCTCACAAGAAAAAAAAAAAAACACAAAACAAAACAAAACAAAAAATTCATAACTATCATTTATACATTGATCAAAAATTCATATATACATGTACTTTCTATATGAAAAATTCATAACTGGATTCCAACGAGATTAGTCTATTCTCAGAAGAACAGTATCAAATTAAACAGCTTGCATTTATACATTCCCAGACTATCATCTATACATGTACTAAAAAATACAAAATTTCATAACTGGATTCCAAGGCATACAGTTTATTCCCAGAACAATCCTTCAAAATCCATAATTGTCATCTGTACATTGATCAAACTATCATCTATACATGTACAATTCATCAGCAGAACATGATTTTTGATAACAGAATTATGATGTCCAAGTGTAAAATCCTGTAACAGAAAATCCATCTGATATATAACAACAACAGACAAATCCAGCAATTGATATATCAACACTGCAAACCACCTGAGATATACCACTAAATTCATGTGACATATACCAGAAAACCATCTCATTATAAAAGAAGAAGATACCATATACTCAAAACAAGAAAAGGAATAAATTTATAGGAAAAAAAAAAAGAAGACAAAGACAAAAATAACACCAAAATAAGAACATCTAAAATATATATTTCTCAGAACATGAAAACAATATCGAGTAATGGCTAAATAGACTATGTACCGTAATTTGCATTATGTTAGCTACCCATAAGCAGGAAAAAGCAAGAATATTCAAGTAGAACTATATGCTACAAGAAACACATGTACAGATTTCTAATAATGTGATATTAGAATACTTAAAAAACATAAAACAAAGTCATTGAAATTTGATGACATGTTGGAAATATATCTAGGATATACCAACATGTGTAAATTCTATCTGAGATATAGCAACAACAGACGAATCCATCAATAGATATACCAACAACAGACAATCATATGAAATATACCAAAAAATCCATCTCAGATATACCGACATTTGTAAAACCCATCTGAGAAAACCCGATATAACAAAATGCAACAATATATATACCTAGAACACAAAAATCCATCTGAGATATAGCAGTAAAAATTCATCTGACATATACCAACATGTGTAAAATCCATATGAAAGATTTATACACAATGAAAATCTAGCATTAGATATATCAACAACAGAAAATCCACCTCAGATATATCAGAGAATCCATCTCAGATATCCCAACAACAGAAAATCCCTCTCAGATATACCCACTATAGAAAATCAAGCAATAGATATACCAACAATAGAAAAGATACCTGAGATACACCTATGCAAAACTATCTGAGATATACCAACAACAGAAAACTCATCAATGAAAGGCGGCAACAATAGGAAGCAAAAGATCAGGGTATATGACGTATTGTCTGAAAATCCATCTAAACCATAATCAGAATGTCAAACAAAGCCGTTGTAGCCAACGACACAGGCCAACTCCATATCGGAGGGCCTGTCTCGCCTGTGACGAAGCCGCATACATCACATGCATGGAAAACCACCTCATCCCTCTCAGGCGCAACACAGATCAGGCCATACTAGAACATGCAAGAGATATCAGGGTTTACTCATAGAGTTTGGGCGAGGAAGATGACCTACCTCTGCTCGAGAAGACCGTTAGTTCGCGATGACAGCACCGGCTCGACTGGTGATGGCCATCGTGACCTGAAACAGCTTCTTATAACCCCATTTCGCGTTAAAATAATCGTCTCCCACTACCATCTCGTCACCCAAACCGCCAAATCCGAACGTCAGAAAACCAATCCGAATTTCATTCGTACGATGGACATCGGGCGTGAGACTGGTAGGGAGAAAAAAACCCCAATCCAGCACTGATCTCATAGGATTGTGCTATACCACCGATAACCCCCAAAATCCAAAGACGTAATCCTTCCAAATCTAGCAAATTTTCTCACCTGTCGCAAATCCACCGCCTGTCCAAACAGATGGCAATGGCTATACGGACGTTGTGGGAGTTGAGGAGCCTATTCCACCTAATACAGGCTACTCCTTCGCACGCTGCTCGTCCAAACTAGCCCTTATACTCCATCCAAACCGTTCGTAAGGCTAATCTCAAAAGGGTAATAGCGAAACAAAATACCATCCCGATCCAAAACTTTAAGTGGGCCATGATAAGATTTCAATGCGCCTAGGTAAGCTTTCGATTTACCCGATTTTTGATATGGTGCAAGTGACAGACGTAATAAGTGGGAAACGGATTGGCTACTCCCCCTGCCAGTAACCCGGTGGCTGTGGTCGGTGCTCTATGGACCCCACCATGATGTATGTGTTTCATCCATGCCGTTCATCCATTTTTACAGATAATTTTATGCTTGATTCCAAAAATTATAGGGATACAAATCTAAGGTGGATCACACCACAGGAAAACAATATATCTAATTTTTGATCTCGTAACCTAAAATGATCTATAAAAATATATGGACGGAATGGATGAAACAAATACATCATTGTGGGTCCCACAGAGCACCGACCATCAGCCAGTAGCCAATCTGTTTCCTAATAAGTGGTGGTGAACTATGACCCTTACCTTAGTATCTTTAAAAAGGTCGTAGGTAAATTCTCTTTTTCATCATCTGGTGCGTTGTTAAAATCGAAGTTGGAAGAGAGGAGAGAGAATGGGTGTGGTGAAGCTGGCTATTTTCGATGGGCTCATCACATTCACGTGGATGTTCTGCGTTTCCGGACTCGGCGTTTTGGCGTCCATCATAGCGTCAGCTCTCAATCTGGACCATCATCTGGTGGGCCCACTCCCCAATCTCGTTATCGACACCGTTCTCATTTCTCTCATCGTCTTCTTCTTCACACTCCTCGGCCAGCTCTTGGGTGGCGCCAGCTTCAATCCCACAGCCACCGCCTCTTTCTACGCTGCTGGCGTTGGTGGGGTCCACGACGACCTCGTTTCTGTCGGCCTGCGCCTCCCTGCGCAGGTTAGCAATCCCCCATTCCCCATGTTTTTATTTATTTATTTATCAGCATTTGACGGACAGAAATGGAGATGATCTATCATTGTCATTGGGGCCCAGTTTCGATCTGGTGGGCCCACCTGGCCACGGGAAGTTCCTGTGTTTGGAAGCTATGTGGGGCCCACAGAGATGTCCGTTACAGATCTACTCCGTTCATCAGTGTCTCCAGATCACAATAGGATATGATTCCAAAAATCAGTCAGATTTAAACCTCAGGTAGGCCACACCAGACGAAGCAATGAGAACAGAAATTTCCACCGTTGAAACCTTCATGGAGCCGACCATTATCTTTATATGCCATCCAAACCGTTCATAGTGTCAGTACCACTCAGATTAGCTGTAGGCACAAATATCACACTGATGGCCCCCACAAAGTTTCCAATGGTGCGCCTTCGATTCCTGCTGTTTCGTGTGGTGTGGCCTACCTGAGTTTTGGGTCTGCATGATTTTTGGACTCCTATCATATTGTGGTCTTGAGAAACTGATGGACGGATTGGATTTGTTATGGGAATCTCTGCGGGCCCCACATAGCTTCCGATCACAGGAACTTCCTGTAGCCGCGTCCCCTCCAACCTACATTCGGATGATTAGGATCATCTGACAAGGGGAGATTCTGGGGGTTATCTTCCATCCACCGTGGGGCCCACATTACACTAGAATGTGGGCCCCACATGTACAGTTTGCAGAGGATCCTAGCTGTCTGTTGGTGTATCACTGCCACTTATCAAAGCAAGAAAGAAAACAGGTAAAACACGATCGATGGGCCAAATCAGACGGTTAGGATCATCTGATGGGTGAAGTTTCTTGTGGTGTTTCCTGTTGCGCATCAGATGAACGGCCTGGATCGGTGGAAGGCAGGCCTGGCCAACAGAATCTCATATTCTCAATTGAACTTCCCCATGTTTCATCCTTTTTAAAAGATGGATGAATGCTGCTGATGCCTGATGGGGCTTGCTAGATTGAGATGGAGTGTGGACTCATCTTCACATGCTGACATGGCATGCTTAAGAAAGATCTAGGCCATTAATCAGTTGGAGCCTAAAAATATTTGATGGGTCCACTTGTTGATGTTCAACATATGCATGTAGCCAACATAATGATTAGACCAGCTCGATCTTTGGGCAAGGGCAAGTTTTTTGTGGCACCCATCCAATGAATGGTCTGGATCTTGCATATGTTTGTCACATTTCCATGTGTGATTAAGCCCCTCTTCATGTCACTTGAGTGAGTGCCGTTCACATTCCCCCTTAAAGGATGGAGAGATTTCTACACTTGTATTGATTGCAGTTACATTATTATTATTATCAATTAACAGGCAGCTGGGGCAGTTGGTGGGGCCATGGCGATCATGGAATTCATGCCTCCACAATACAAACATATGCTTGTGGGACCTTCTTTGAAAGTCGATCAGCACACTGGGGCCATTGCTGAAGGTGTCTTGACCTTCTTAATAAGCTTTGCTGCCCTTCTCATAATCCAGAAGGGGCCCAAAAATGTACTGTTGCAGACATGTCTGCTATCTGTTTCGACCATGTCAATGATTGTTGCAGGATCTGGTTATACTGGGCCATCCATGAATCCTGTCAATGTGAGTAGTTGGACCTCTTCTTCTATGAATTTTCTTTCTTTCTTTGTTTCATCTTCTCATTGATTTTTCATATCATATTCCTAGTCTTCTGTTGCTTGTGAATCTAAGGCTTTAACCTACTTGTAATGGAAATGTTTCTTTTTAAATATATGGCTGATGTATATGCCTCCTTATTTTGTGTAAATGGTCTATGAGGATGCATTTAAAAAAATAAAAAATAAATTTAAAATAATAATAATAATAATAATCACAGAACAAACTTAATTTGTAGAATTCCTCAAATCCTTGACTGTAGGAAATGCATAGGTTTTTAGTTTCTATCAGTGGGACCCGTGTTTTAGTGATCTGGTCCATTAGTTTGTTTTGCCCCGTGTTTGATGGACACACCCAAAATTTCTTTGACATTGGATGATCCTAGCGTTTGGATTTTTGGCCTTTATTTTTTCAGTTGAATTCAAACCATACTTGTATTTCCCTTGGCAGTCCACCCATTTTGTTGGGTCGCTGATCTGTGTTAGGATTGTTGAACAAACTTAGTTTGTAAAGTTCCTTAAATCCTTTTATCTTAGGAAATACATATGGTCCTTCAGTTTTCAGTTTCTGCAATTGGGGTCCATGGTTCAGTGATCCATCCAGTCATTAGTTTGTTGGTCCCCATGTTGGATGAGCATGCTCCAAATATCTTCCACATTGGATGATCCCAGCATTGGATCTTTGGCCTTCTTTCAGTTATAAAATGGGATCATTCTTGTATTTCCTTTGGTAGCCACCCATTTCTTGCAGGTCACTAATCTCCGTGTTAGGATTTTCTCATTGGGGGAGTGACATAGGGTAGAAGGGTTTTGCACAAGCAATAATGGAAGATGGATAAAGAAGGACCGAACCTTTGCGTACGCATGTTTGGAGTCTGGGGTTAGGGTGTTCACATTCTTCATGAGGAGTAATTCCCTTGAAGAAAATTTATTTTTATTCATAATTATATTGCCATATGACATCTGAGAAGACATAAAATCTCTATAATTCTGAGTGAAGAAATAACCCAAAATAGTATACAAATGGGCTCCCTTACTTTTATTCTCTCATGTTTATCCCTTTCTTATTTAACATATACTATTAAAGATCCCTGAAAACACTAATCTCCCAAACTGAAAAATTGCTAATGACTTAACATAAGATTCCTTATACTTGGAAAGTATTAAGTAAAGACAATCAAAGCAATCTAATTTTGGACTCCTGATAAAATCCATCAATCTCTTTAAAAATTTATAACACACATTTCCATGTGTGGGACCCACTGGACAAGCCATATGACTTGCAAAATGTGTTTTATAGGGGTGTGCTTCTTCATCTTACGCTTCTTGTGGTTGTTTTTGCTTGCACTATTCTCTGTCAAAATTTTGATCTCCTTACCTAGGGTACAAGTATCGATTGGTCTCAATAGCTTAATCTCCTTGGCTCGCTTCATGATTAAACCTGATATTTGATACATCCATCAATCGGATTCGAATGGAACTCGAATTTATTTCTATCTCTCTTGATCATGTCGGAATTTACATCTACAGATCATAGGATCTAGAACCTATTAGAATGGCCTTCTGAGTAATACATCGCACAGATCTATCACACACATCCATCAACACTACATCATGCCAAACCTGTGTTAGTCATCATTGGCTGAAAAAGAAATCAAGCAATGGTATGCTACCTTGATTTTGTTCTCATTTCAAAACCCCTTTGCCAAGTGAGTATGAGCCTCTCAACATCCATCTTCAATTTCTCCAATATCATCTTTGATGTGTAATTCCCTCAGCACCCGTTATCGATGTCCAACTTTTACGCTCTCTCTTTCTGCTTGCAAGTTGTCATGGAAGCATTGGTACTCCAATCTTCTTCCCTTGAAGATTTTGGAGACCATAGCACATGTCATACAAAGAGATTTGGCATCCCATTGCCATGTATAAGCTCTTCCATAACTATATCTCAATCACTACCTCCATTTGTCTTTCCGTTGTGCATTGATTATCTTTATTTTTCTTCACTAGTTGAACTGTGTCTTAACCATTTCCTTTTTGGTCACTCATAGGAATGGTGCCCGAATTTTGAACACCAGTAGAACCTCAACTGATGGCATGTGACAACACTCCAATATATAACTCAAATTAAACTATATAGTAGGCCCCACTTTAGATGGATCATAAACCAACATAAAATCATAAAAGTCATTTTTTACTGTCAGATTCATGGATGCCTGACGAATGATACTTTGTGTATTTAATTTCAATTCCCTGAATAGTACATTATTTTTTTATGCAGAGTTCAAATTTCTTCCATATATTAACACGTGGTCACCAAACAGGGTTAACAATTTGTACAAAACTAAATATAACTATTATTTTTAGTTCTGATCTTTTTTAAACCACAAGAAAAAAAAAATTTGTCGTATTCAAACAGCCCCATAGTGTTTCTTCTCCATGGAAAGAACCCACCAAAAACCCTCTCATCACTAGATAACCATAGCTACCGCATTTGAGACTTCACTGGAGTAGGGATCATCACCAGCATGCGGCCAATAGCCATGAGTGCTGGCTGCTGCCAGCTGCCACGGTTGTGGGCTATGGTTGCAGCTAGCAGCCATGGGAGCCAGCTGTGGCCGGTAGCCGATTGCAATTGGATTTGAACAAAGGAAAGAGATGAGAAGGAGGGGATTTTGTTGCATGCAATTAGCAGCAACTTGCTACGGCAGCAGCTCACATTGCTGATCTAGCGGTGGTCAGCCATGGATGTCAGTCTCTTTGTTTGGTGATGGTGGCCATGGCTACCACTGCTGGTATCACTTTTAATTTTAATTTTTAATTTATTTATAATGTTTGGGCAATGACAAAAACAGGCTCACTCATAAAGGCAGCATATGCAGGGCCTTCTTCCAGCAATCCAACATAGTTACATATACCCACTAGATAGGATCGATGTTTATTATTGTATGAGTGGAGTCAGTGGACAAATGTAAACCTGCTTTTGTTTCTCTTTATTCTCTCAATAGTTTCCATTTCGATGTGTATTTTCTCTGAGGAACTCCTTTATTTATAAAGAAAGATGAATCAAAGAGGATTAGTAGAGATGATTAAGGTAGGATAAGATCAAAGAAAAGGCAAAAAAAAAAAGCTCAGCCATGTGATGGCATAATCACGTACTTATGGCACATGCAGTTGCAAACAAATGCCCAATGGTCATAAAATTGCATACGGCACTATGATATATGCGGTGTATGCAGTTAAAATGGCATATGTGATTGCATATGTCAACACTCAATTATGTCTCTCTCAAATTAGACCGTCCAAATAGTGTGTCCACTTTAGATGGATCATAAACAAACATAAAATTGTAAAAATCATTTTTTAACTGTCAGATTCATGGATGCCTGATGGATGATACTTTGTGTATTTAATTTCAATTCTAGAAAAGTACATTATTTTTTAAATGGAGTTCAAAATTCTCCATATTAACACGTTTGCCAAACAGGGTTAAAATTTTGTACATAACGAAGTTTAACTATTATTTTTAGTTCTAGTCTTTTTTTAACCATAACAAAAAAAAAAAAAAAGAAAAAGAAAAAAGAAGAAGAAGACAATTGTTGTATCCAAACCATGGTTCTGAATGTCAGTATCGATCGGCATATTGGCTCGGCAGAAAAATGATACGATAAGGCGTCATATGTATTGGTATCGGGGCCATATCAGCCCATGTTGGTCAGATTTTATTTTATTTTTATTTTTTTTAAAGTCAAAGAATTAAGGGAAATATTAGGAAAAAAGAAAATAATAAGATATTCAACAAACAATCTTTCTTTCTTTCTTTCTTTCTTTTTTTTTTTTTCGTATTTTGGATTGGATGACACAATATCGATTTCTATAGATGAGACATCTTGCAAATCATTTCGATACTGATCTTACTCTATAAAAAAGAAAAGAAAATTTCAAGAAAAAAAAAAAGACTCTTAATGCTCTGGGCGAAAAGATGGAATCTTGGATTTTTGCACATATCCAAATCCTTATTGATGATCTCATTACATTTGTTATTTGCTTTTTTTTTTTTTTTTTTTTTTTAATTTTTTTTTTTTAATTTTAAATAGTAAGTTCATTGAAGAAGTTTTATTTGCTCAGTAATTTACTCCCACCCCTTTTTTTTTTGGTTTGTCCACTACTTATGAATCTAAACAAACGAGTTCTGATAAAACTGGAAAATCAAATAAATAGTAATCTTTGACGAGCAGGATCAAGAATCATTATTATTTCCACATAAGAAAAGGGTGGAAAATTCCTTTTCTTGTGTGGAAGATTAGGAAGATGAGTAATCGCTCCTAGAATCATTTGTTCCTTTCATTTATCTGCATGTATTCTCCTCCTACTTATGCCTATTATCTACTAGAATTCGATTCTATTAGGTACAAAAAAACTATTGATGCATTACATGGCATTTACAATCTCCCGATGGGAGGCCTAGCATAGTCACAACATGCCCATTTTGATTAAAAAAAGAAGGGGGGGGATCAAGTAGTCTTCTTTGCAATATACATACTATTACTAGGAATGGGATAAAAGCAATTTCTGGCATCTCGCAGAAAAACAGTATAAACAAAGCAAGCATAACATTTTCCATTATTATTATTTTATTTTATTTTGGATCATACATAATTGCATCGATCACAACAATTCGGCTCTTTTTACCATCTTGATGAATCCATGGATCTAGAAATTCATTTTGGACAATTGAACCTTCTCAAGCATGATTTGGTGAACTAGGACCCATGATTGAAATTCAACAAAAAGAAGAAAACATAAAAAAGAAAATGAAAGTTTACCATTCTTTCCTATTTTTCCCATAATGGTCTACTTCACTTCGATTTGTCAAATTCCCTCAAATCATTTGTTTTGATCCTAAAATAGGTCTAGATCTAGCCTAAAATGAGTTTTTAAGCTTCTTCCATGGTTTAAATGAAAAAAAAAAAAAAAAGAAGAAGAGGAGAGTGAATTTTTTTTTTTTTTAAAAAAAAAAAAACAAAAAAAAAAACAAAATTGGGCTTTTATGGGCGTATCGGCCTTTATTGGCTATATTGGGTTAATTTTTTCGTATCGGGCCAATACGACCTCGCATCGCATATCATCTCGTGTCGATATGGATACAATACGGTCGTATCAACTGATATGATATTGATATTCATATCTATGATCCAAACAGCCCCTTACTATTTCTTCTTCATGAACAAAACCCATCACAAACCCTCTCATCAGTAGGTAGCCATAGCTATTGTCTTTGAGACTTTAACAGAGTAGGGATCATGACTAGCATGCAGCCAACAACTATGAGTGATAAATACCATCAATACTGCAATCACTTCTACATGCTACTTCTAAATTTTTAATTAAGGTTGTGCTTGATTGTGCCAAATATCAAGAAATTTCATGTGATTTTGCACCAAATCAATCTGATTAAGAATGAAATTTAATGACATTTGGTGCGACCAAACATAGCTAAAATAATAGGAAAAATAGGCAAAGATTAAGTATAAAGGTAAAGACTAAGCAACCTAACTGAAATAATTGATAAATAGGAAAAGATCAATACTATTACTTCATCTTTCAACAAAAAAAATAAATACTGTAATAATTGAAAAAATTAACTAATTTCTTTTTATAAATGAAAATGTAACAAATCTTTGAAAACATGAATTGCCTTTAATGTTTTAGTGAAAAATAACTTCGTGTAAGCCATGTAGCATGTAGCATAGGCTACCCGTTGTTTAAGGTATTTTCATTAGTTATGTAGCTTTAAGGCTAAGCTATATGCTAAATAGCAAAGCTATTTAAAACACTGGTTAATAACTTTCTCAATTTACCTCAATTCCTAAAACTAACTTTAATTAGCCAGGCAATTTTCAAAATATAAAAGGAAAACAAGTACTAATTTGTTCAAAAATAGGAAACTACTGATACTAATCCTGCTGATGACTCCACTTGTGTGATCACATGGATCATGTGGGCCCCATGATTGCTCAAAACACCAAATTGATTGCTTTTGTGGGCCCCATGGGTCAATGGTCAACTTTTTTAGGTGTAACTAGTTGGTTGAGATGGTCCACAAGGCTGGTCAAATGACTTTTTTTCTTTGAATAACGAATTTTATCTTACTATATATGACGCAAGTAGCGGAGATGATCATTTTACCTGCGCAATTAGTTTTCCTAGAGCGATGAACTTTGAATATTAAAGGACATGGGAAGACATTTTAAATAGAGCCATGGATATTTTTTTAAGTTGGAGGTGTGGCTTCCTAACAACTAAGGGTTCGGATTTTGCTCGCAAAAATCTATTAAATGGCTTATATATTTTACCCACAAAAAGCTCGCATAACACCCTCTATCCACGTGTAGCTCATATTAATCTCTC
Organism: Magnolia sinica; assembly: GCF_029962835.1. Classification (NCBI taxonomy): domain Eukaryota; kingdom Viridiplantae; phylum Streptophyta; class Magnoliopsida; order Magnoliales; family Magnoliaceae; genus Magnolia; species Magnolia sinica. The sequence continues at coordinate 25,640,973 of NC_080581.1, forward strand.
TCTGCTTGTTGGCTGCATCCCTCTCTTGCTACATGCGGATCTCTTTCTGTGTAGGTCAGTCCCTCTTTCCAAGTAGCCTGGAGACTGTTTATCTCTGTGTAGCCTGTGCCCTTCCCCCGTATGCTCTCTCTCTCATGTGTGCTAACCCCTAAGTAATAAAAAAGACAAATGGAAAAGGAAACAAGATTCATCAAGGCAATTGGCTTCTCTCTAGAGAAGATTAAAGGTAACGTATAAAGAATGGCATTGCATTCTAATCTCATTTAGAATGAAGGGTAGAATCCAAGGAGGGACCTTCCCAAAGGCCTATGCAATGGCCAAGGAGTGTCCTTTAAGAATGAGCCAGCCACCGAAACAATCAGCAAATAGCTCAATCCTGATTTTAACCGCCATGGTTTCAGCTCTTATATAATTGTTGATACCCTTTGCGATGAGAAAAGCATCTAAGCCTTCTCACAACTAGTTGGGGTCTACTGCATGAAGCCTTTTCCACCATTCCACTCTATCGAGGACCATAGCTTAAGTTAGACCATGGGTCATCAATGTCTTTTCTTACTACTTCCACCTACATCCTTTTGAGCCTTCCCCTTGCCTTTTTAGAGCCTTCAACTTGTACCAACTCACTCCTACCTGCGAAGTTCTTGGTCTCCGTTGCACATGACCAAACCATCTAAGTCTACTTTCCCTCATCTTATTACCTATTGGTGCTGCTCCTAAATTCCCTTGAATGCATTCATGTGTAATTGTATCCTTGTCTTGCCATGCATCCTTCTCAACATCCTCATTTCATTTTTGCTCATCCTATGAATGTGTTGTTCCTCAACTGCCTAACATTCTGTCCCATGCGAAGAGTTAAAAGTATCATTCGGAATTGGTATGTATTGCCCAATACAGAGGTCATTTTTTTTCCAAACAAATATATGACTGTATCAGCCTGAAATGGCTTGATATAGGGCGATACTGGATTAGACTACCTGGTTTCAGTGGTGACTGTTACAGTACACCAATACTGTTTTTCAATCCTTGCTAACAGATACCTCCAATCCCCGACTCCCCATGATTTCCAAGAGAGCTGCCATTTGCATTAAGCTTCCAAATTCTTAAGCAGGGAGAGCACTGAGTAGTAATTAAGGAACCTCGTTGAAAATCTTCATTGACTCAGTTCCATTCATGAAGAACATTGGATAGAGGAATCCCATGGAAAACATGTAAATAGCTTCCCAAAGAGGCAAGGGAAACATTTACTTCAGTATGCAAGGACAGCAATGAAAACTTCTTATCTTTGAATATTTTTATTTTCTTCCTTTCTTTCCAATTTTCCTGCATTATGCCATGGGGCAATTTCATCCAAAGTGCACCTTGAGGTTTAGAAGAACCACTATTTCACCCTTCAATAATCTCAATGACAGAACCCAGCGTGATCCAGACTTTGGATCGTTTATCATGGAGATGATGATTCACTTCAATAGGAGCATTAGATGGCCTAGCATCCAACATGCCTGTAACACTGAGGAGATGTAACACATTTTCTTTAGCAAATAAAAGATGCTGTGCTTGGACCTTGCGACTTCAATCCCAATAAAGTACTTTTAAAGGGTGCCCCAAATTCTTAATATCAAAGTTTGAAGGCTTTAACATTTTCAATCTCAGTATCACTGCATCTTAAGAGAACTATATCATCAACGAGCTTTGGTAAGCCCAAATGCGTGTGCAATAAAGCTCATGTACATGCCACACATGCTAACATGGCAGGATAGGTCTAAGATCCAATTCATCCTTTAGAACAGCGCCATTACATTGATGCCCAGCCCCAAGAACCAGGTCGACCCACTGGTCAGGTGGGTCACAGTTTGCAAAACAAATGTACCACTTTGAAAAACTTGGTTGAAGTTTTCTAACCCATCTACCTGTTTCCAATATTGGGGCCCGCATGCTGATTGGACAAGATTTTATTTTTGGGAAAACATGTAGGTCAGACCAACCCGATGGATAGATTATATCCCATACAAGTGCCATGCTGGTACATTTGTGGCATGCATATGAGCTTTATTGCACATCCATGTGGGCTTAGCAAAGCTCATCATCGACGCATATGGTTAGTATAGTGGGAAGGCTGTTAGTGATTTAAGGCTGTTAGTGATTTGTCTTACTCGGAAAACCAATCTTTGAGATCATAGTTTGAATTTATCAAATCAGGCCCAAAGGGACTGTATCAACCCTTAAATGACCTTTTTCAACATACACAGCTTCCCATGCTTCCATTGAGTCTTGAGACTCAAACTAGGTGGAGGATCCATGTATACTTCCTCTTAAAAATATCTGTAAAGAAATGCATTCTCTACAACCAACTGTTGTTAAGGGCTATATGTAGTTGGAGAGTTCAATTTGGCAACTGGGCAAATGTCTCGTGATAACCGACTCCATACCATTGACTGAATCCCTTTGCGACTAGATGCGCTTCATATGAACTTTATTAATCCATCATGCTTATGTTTATGGTGAACACCAGTTTGCAGCCCACGGCATGCTTAACCTTCCAGCAACTTTAGTGTAGATCCCAAATTTCTTATTTCTCTGAGGCCGTCATCTTGTTTTAGTGATGGTCAGGGCATCTACAGCGTTAGGATCTGAAGTAGAGTCATCAAAGTAGAAAAGTGTGTATATGACCCAGTTACTGATGGGGATGAGATGTATGACTGTTTTGCCTTCCGAAGAGCAATCAGAAACTCATGTGAGAAAAGCAAAGGTATCGAGTTCGAGGACAGGTGATGATCAATGAGCAACTCTTAAGGGCCTTGTCTTTCCTCCGGGTGTACACCTTCAACTGCTTTTCGACGGGCTTGGACTGATCTTGAACTGGACTGTGAGGACTATCAATAATCATCGGTAGAGGAAATGGTTCATCATCAACGCCGATATTTTCTGCATCGGCGAGCTTTCCATACCAAACTGGCATGGAATACACATTTTATAGTATATCGAAGATATATCACAATAGTTAATTTATTGTGATATATCGGCACTAGACTAAGTAGACTTGAGTTTTCTGTATCAAAAACACGATTTGTGGTAGAGAAATCACTATCAGAGAGGGATTTTGAGCCAGAACTCCAAAAGTGAGAAAAATTAAAATTTCTTTTGATAAATTTGTTTTGTTTTTCAAGAGATCTTAACAAAACAAGGTTGAAATCCAAGTCTATGCATGATGTTGATGCACTGAAATTGATTTGAAGTAAGAAAGTTTTGATTTCCAAAGTGAAAAATGGATGAAATTGGTGAAATCCGAATTTCTTCTGTTTTACCATTTACTTTCTATGTAAGTGTTATGTTTTTGAGTGTGTAGACCGATCGACTTTGGTTGGTGTAATTCAATTTTTATTTTTTATTTTTTGTGATTTTTTAAAAATAGATTGAAAAATAAAAATGCCTTTTTCAAGAATTCCGTTCATAGGTTGAAATTCATGCAGACACTCTATTAATTGAAATTAAAGGTCGAAAATTACTCATCAAAGAATCAATTTGGGAATTTCACCCAGGGATTGACCTGATGAATGATCTGAAAGTGTATCAATGCACAAGTAAATTTCAAGTGGCTAGATTACTGGACAGCTTCATATCTGCCAGACCATTTCAGACGACATGTGTTGCTGCTGTAAATTTCCAGACATTACTGTTAGTGGTGAAGAACAGCTTTCACAAAACATGAAACATGTACGAGGTCTGCTAATACCATGTGCATGCAGAACCCATCTCCTCTACCCATGCCAGCACATGGGTTGGATCTGGCGCACGCTTTTGATAACTAAGCAGTTCATCAGGGGGCCGTATAGCCCATGTCTGATACTCATGAGATGGTCCAAAACATAGAAAACAAATGGAACTGCTGAAACAAATTTAATTTTCTAGGTGTCTGTCTATTTCGTACATTTTGTGATTTTTGGGCCATTTATCTACCTGGTGTGGCCCACCTCATGGGTGTCTCAGATTTTCATGTTTGCCTGCATGTAGAGACCTGGGTTACTTGCAGCTTCTATATTTGCGCATTGAATGCAACATGCAACAAGTTCATTGTCGCATCTTCTGTCACTGCTCTTGATGCTTATTCTTTCTGTATAACTTGAGCAATAACTTAAAAAACAAAATTCATGGTTTATTGCAGGCGTTTGGCTGGGCATATCTCAATAAATCCCACAATAAATGGGAGCAGTACTATGTTTACTGGATTTGCCCCTTCATTGGAGCGATTCTTGCTGCTTGGGTTTTCCGGTTTATCTTCCCACCTCCTGTTAAGCAGAAGAAAGCCTGAGAATACTAAGTACTCTCTCTCTCTCTCTCTCTCTCAGAAGAAAGCCTGAGAATACTAAGTACTCTCTCTCTCTCTCTCTCTCTCTCTCTCTCTCTCTCTCTCTCTCTCAAGGAAATAAAGTTAGCAATAGTTTGCATTCACTGCCTTTTGGCAAAGAAATAGATTTTTGTATATGCTGCCTATGCTAACTTCTGTCTATAATTGAAACAAACAAAACGCCCTTTCTTAGCTTCTGTGAAATCCTAACCACTGATAACAGTATTGGGCCCCACAAAATTTTGATTTGTTTTGATTATGGAGATTTTTGTAAGATTCTTGTCTAAATGTAGCCAAAAGTATACCTTGATGATTCCCTGCAGAAAATAAAGTTTCCAACGAACTTTTTAATCTGTGTAAGATCTAGGCCGTTCATCAGATCATGACCCCAACCTATTTTCAACAACTTAGAAAGGAGGTCTTTGTGTATGGTGGACCCTACTCTTTCTCAACATGCTAATGCAGCTTGTGCACTAACATGGTGTCTGCGTGCGAGGTCTGGGTTCAGCAGGTTGACCACATTGTGTAATGCCCCACTGCCGAAAGTCAGGCAGCCCTGTCATCAATATGACCACAGATGTAAGGTTTTAGGGCTTTGGCACAGAGATGGCAGGTCCTGTCTGATGAGCAGTCTAGATCTTGCGCACACTCCACATCGTGATCCTTCTTGGAAGGGTTGCTTCAGCTTGCGTGAAGTCCCGGCTAATTATCATTGGATTCTTTTGTGAATGTTTTCTCATTGTGGATGAACAATGGGCAAAGTTCTCGATGGAGCGATCAGCTGATCAGATACTAACCTTTCGATCCAGTGGCCTGTAAATAGATAGATAGGAAGAGACACAGTAATCAACTGAGAAAAGTCCCAGTATCTGCAGCTCAGATTTGTTCTGATCTGCAAGAGTTTTGAGAATGATCCATCCAATGGTCAGGATTTTGCCCAAACCATGAGATCAATTGTAGGAATGTAAAAAGCGAGTCCAGTGTGGAAAGGTCCATGGTGTCGGAGTGCCTAAAGTTTCATCACAGATGTAATCTATATCATTTGTTAAGGTTGTTTGTTGGATTTTCCATTCTAGTCCAACTTTCTATGGTTGCAGGACTTGTGCAATGTTTACTGTGTGGTACTTGATCGGGATGGTTGGCTTGGTGGGTCACCGTGTGGATGGGTCCCATCCCCAAAATCAAGGGGATTGGACTGGCCAGCCATACTTCTCTTTAACCTGGAAAGGAATGGTTCACTCAAAACACAGGAATGCTCCACATTAAATGCCCAAAGCTGTGTGTGTGTGTGTGTGTGTGTGTGTGTGTGTGTGTGTGTGAGAGAGAGAGAGAGAGAGAGAGAGAGAGAGAGGTATGGAAACCCCAAAAATTCAGAGAATGAGAAGTCATGGTTTAATACATTTTGGCCTAAAAAATAGTGAAACAAATGGCTGTGTTTATATATTATATATAAATAGGGTCAAATATAAAATTTTAATTAAAATAATTATAATTTGTGTATTTTTGTAGAATAAGAACAACATATATTGATAGTTGAATGGTGTTCTTTGCCTCTCTCAAATGCTTCCTTTTAAAGTAATCCACATATAAATTAGTCCCTCTCTACTAAAAGTTTTCACCTTCTACTCAATTTTTATCAATGGGGGATGACCACCAATCTCTCTCTCTCTCTCTCTCTCTCTCTCTCTCTCTCTCTAAATATTTTTTATTGAAAACTTTTAATTATAATAAAAGCTTTCTTTTCAGAAATACTGACTTTGAAACAAAGCTTTTTCTAACCGTGGGCAAATCTTGGTCCTTTTTCTTTTCTTTTTTTATTTAAAATATTTTTTTAAACCCACACACACACACCCTCACACACTCACGCCATAGTGGGATTTCACCACCTATGGGTACTCGAACCATTGACCGCGTAAGGACCCAGATGTGGTTAACCACCTTGCTATGTACCTATATCATTTCTAATCTTATCATTACTTTTAAAAAATGAGTCAAGCCGATTTGGGTATCGGAGTCAACCCGACCTGGCTCCATATTAGTCGAGTTTCCGAGCTATGGTTGACAGATTGGGACAATTCACTCGAGCCCTCGACCCAAGCACCACCAAACATGGGAGGCCGATCGAGTATTTCTGCTGACCTAGCAACCCTAAAGGTTTTAATTGAAACATGAAATGCCTAGTCATTAATCAGGGCCATAAACTCTTTCCTACATAAGGGACAAGCTGCAAAAATAATGCGCTTCAAATCAATATTCCGTTGTTTTTATTAGTCCATGTCCCCGGCAAAGGAAAGTGCTGCAAGTGACGCGGTGTTCCCCTTCTTATCTAGAGAGCGGTGCAGTAGATGAATAAAGGCGAGTGATGACAGATGCCATGTTCCCCTTCTTATCTAGTGAGCGGTGCAGTAGATGAATAAAGGCGAGTGTGTAAGGGCCTGCTTGGGAGCATGTATTTGAAACCCCCTGGCTTCAGAACCCCCTGAATTTGAAATCCTCTTGCTGTGTTTGGCACCATTGATTGAGAATCAACTATAATCCAAAAGTAGCAATTCATAGCATATTTGCAGGGATTTGAATTTAATTACTAAATCAACTTTAATATCTCTAATTAGTGAACTTATGTAATTTTTGACACAATGGTTGTAATATGCCTGTTGAAATATATACTCTTTCAGAAAATGATGAAATTCTAAGTGTCGGATGAGCTGCAAACATGGGATCACATCTGAGTCATTAACCAACTATTTTTAACCGTTGATTTACATTGACAATGTTTGGACGGCGTTGATCATCATATTAAAGTAATTAATGGTGATGCCATTAATAATCTAATTGTTTTTGGATATCATTAGTGGGCCATGTGCCCAATAGAATAATAGTACAGTGACATATGTTACACATGCAACTATTGAAATGAATTTAGGTGTAATCTAAGCTCTCACAGTGGATTTCAAACCCCTCTTTGAGGGGATTTGAAACCCCCAGTTACTTTATGCTTCCAAACAATTAGGAGATTTGAAACCCCCTCAAATCCTCTCAAATCCCTCCAAATCCACGGTGCCAAATGACCCCTAAGTCATATGTCCAAATCCGATAAAAGAGGGTTGAGAGAGAGAGAGAGAGAGAGAGAGAGAGAGAGAGAGAGAGAGAGAGAGAGAGAGAGCTGGTGTTCAGTACATTGTATTGTATCGGAAAAAAAAGTGCATTGGAAGAACGCTAATTCATGATTTTTAAATAGGGGTATCAATGGGCCGGTCTGGGGCCTGAAAATCAGAATTTTTAATAAGGCCACCCGGAAACAGTTCAAAATCCAGGCTGAGAACTACCCCAGGCCTATTTTTAAATAATAATGGACGGTTGTTGGTCCCCATCAACGGGTAGATTCTTGTACCATGATTTGCTCCAACGGTACTATTGAATTAACTGTTCCAGTTGATGACTGGGTATCGCACCTGGCATTCAACCTTTTATTAAATATTTGAATATCATAATACTTATTGAAGGGTAACCTATTTGAATATTTAAAACCATATTGGGCCCCAGAACTAGGTTTGTGGATGGTACCCTGGCCATGGGACCCACATCAGTGTATGTGTTGTGCATCTCCCCAATCCATGACCTGAATTGAGGGAAAAGACAAATATCAGCTTGATCCAAAACTTTTGTGGCCCAAAAAAAAAAAAAGATTTTAATAGTGATTCACTACTGTTTCATGTTGTGTGGTCCACCTGAGATTTGTATCTACTTCATTTTTAGGCTTCTGCCATTAAATGAGCTGGCAAAACGGATGGACGGCATAGATATACAAGGAATACATAGGTGGGCCCCACGATCAGGTCCCCCACCTATATTGCTCGTACCGGGGTGGAAGGTAAATCGCCAGATTTAAAACTCTGGCACAGTAGGGTGGTTCATATGCAGGCGCTTAGAAATTATAAACATGGCATAAATTAAATTAAATAAAACTGTCCAAATTGAGAGACCCACTGTGGGCAGGTCATCAGCCGTAGCTTTTAAGGTTCCTAATTTTTTTTATTAATGGGAATTTAATTGTTTAACACGGACCGTTCACTATTTTTTTCATTTGGTATGTTCACTAAATGTCCACGGATCTTTCATTAGGTAGTCCAACCACTGTATTTTTGGATTTAGAAGAAATCTAAATCGGGACCCAATATTTGGACAGTTCAGACTTGCCTAAATGCGACCTGCTATATTTGTCAGTGCTCGTTATCAATCATTCTCAGAAAAAGGCAGAGATTCGCTGTGACAAAATTTCTCACTGTTAATTATATTTAATTTCACACGTAAAATAACCTTCTTTATAAATACATTTTAAATTTATTAGATATTATTGGGATGAGCTTTTTTGAGGAAGGAAATTATACAACTACATTCGTCTACATTTCCCTTTAAAAAAAAATGTCCAATACACCATGTGGTATGTGTATAACATCCAAGCCATCTAACATATGCAACCCATTATGGGGATCATATGAACAAAAAAGCAGACCGGTTGAGTCATTAAATAGGATACAAATCAATTTGGATGTTTTGAATGGTGTATATTATATTTTATGAATTACTTACCTTATCATCATATAGTCCATATTTTTTGTTCGCCTAATAATTATATTAGCATACATCTGTTAGACAGGTTAGATGACAGTAGTTGAAAGCATCACTGGCCAACATTCGAATCTGAGTAGCATGTGACAGGTCCTTACTCATGCCTTGGTTGTAGATTCACGAGAGTTTCAACCTGAGGTCATAGGTTCAATACACGTTGTCAAGTAGTACTGTGGTGTGAGTGTATGTGGGTTGTGAATGCGTGTGTAAAACTCAAGGTATCAGGACACTTGGAATTCTATATGGATAAATAAGGGACATCTTATAAGACTAAATACTTTGGATGAACATAAAAAGATGATAAGGACTACCTTACAAGGTTAAATGCTTCTGGTGACCGATAGCGCAGTAGTACTCCGAGGGGAATGTGAAAAGATCTTTCAATAGAAGGTGAAATGGAATATAAAACCATGAGCTCTTGAGCAATGGGAGGAGAAATCTCTAACTGCAAGCTTGTTGAAGATAGAGCTGACAACTCGCAGGCATTGGCTTGATTATGGGACCTCACTTGAGTTGTATTGGGTTTAGAGGCACTATTTGGTAAAATCTAAATCTTAAGGCGTTTTGTGGTTAAAAAAAAAATCCCTTTATCATAGGTAATTTCTCACATGTCTAGCAACCTTTTCAACTATGGACCAAAAACCTCCCTCTCTTAAATTATTTCCCAAAACCTGCTTGCATATTTCATGTACATCCTGCAACTGCTTACAGTAACAGATACATTGGGCTCATTAGGCATACATACTCTAATCAAATAAGAGCTACTCTAATAAGCTTATTTTATTCTAACTCTTGTTTTTAATAAGCTTGTATGGTAAAATCAAGTTTTCAAAGCCAAAAACTACTCATATATTAAAGAAATATGTTTGGTAAAACATTTAAATAAGGGTTTTTTTAAGAGTAGTTGATGTCATTTGTAAAGATTACAACAACTCCATTATATTAATCTCCCACTAGATGCAATCCACATTTGATGTGTCCATTGTGTGGACCTTTGAAGTGGGTTGTCCATCATGTGGGGCCTACTGTTAATGTCCACCATCTATCATATGGGGCACACTTCCATATGGATCATCCATCATGTTACGCCACTTTGGATATGGGCCGTCCATCATGTGAGACCTTAGATGTGGATTAGGTGGGGCCAACTTAATGTTAACTATCCATCACGAGGGACCACACTTTTATGTGGGCCATCCATCATGTGTGGCTCACTCCATCCATTATGTGGGCCACCTTGATATAGACCATTCATTATGTGGGCCCCCCCTTCAATACAGATCGTTCATCTTGTGGGTGCACCTTTGATGTGATTGTCCATCACGTGGGCCCACATTTAATGTCCACTGCCCATTATATGGGTCCCACCTTTGATGTGAATTGTCCATTAAGTGGGGCCCACTTAACATGGATGGTCCATGTTGGCCCACACTTTGATGTAGGTCATTTATCATGTGGGGCCCACCTTTGATATGAATCGTGCATTATGTGGGCCTATTTTGATGTGGACCATTCATCATGTGGGGGGAACCTTCTGTAATATCCTAGATTTTCGCTATTTTGAATTTTCAAAAACTTTTAAAAATTTTCATTATAATTAGCTTACGTTGTCACTTACTGACCCTTAACGGTCGAGGTGAGCCTATACACAGGTGGTACCAATAAAGAACCGCATAAGTATAATTAATCAACCGTAGGAAGCCAACGAATTCACCTGATCACTTAAACCTCTAGCCTAGCCTCGTGATTTGTTCATCTTGTTCACTCCCCAAGTATAGGGTTGTGATGTAGTAATAAACTCGGTAAGACCGAGGTCGAATCCACAGGGACTGAAACCTGTACGTTTCCTGAAACTAGGTAGAAATAGAACTAGCCCAGGATGCAATCTAAATCAAATAGAATTTAAGAAACAATTGTGGAATAATTATCTAAAACTTTAAGGAATTCTGAGGAAGGAAAACTAGGGATTCAGAGGATCCACTTGTAGAGATCAGGGAGATCTTATGCCTGCATCAAGGATTATGGAATTCAAACTTATTTGATCTGGTTTTCAAGAGATGAAAGGTATATGAATTAGAATGGATTCTATCATCTAACCATGCCCAGGAGATAAAGCAAATAACAGGATTGAACTAATTACCAACCAATCATCAATGTATGAGGATCAGGAAGGGTACTGTCATCCTACCATGCCCGTGAAGCAATGATGAACAACAGGGCTTCCTGACTTCATAAACATAGAAAGGGAAAGAAATATTCAAAGCCATTGCAAATCCATTGTAATTTCAGTCACAACAGACCATTAAAGACTGAGTAAATATTCTTTTAATAATCAACTCAAAACCAAGTTCAGTTCATAAATTTAAATGAAAAGCAGGAAATAGTGTCCCATCTCGCTACAGGCTTCACCTCTTAGCCCTAGCTAAGAGGTTTATCCAACCATGATTAGGAAAAATCCTTAGGGTTCATAAGAATAGAAGAGATCAACAACCCAGAAAAATAAGGAGAAGAAAATCAGGCAAACACTTCCCTTTCTTCCTTCCTTCCTTCACATGCGCCAGAACGAGCACCTTCACGTTCCAAAAGAACTTCCCCTGCCAATGGACCAGCAGCCAAACTCCTCTCGTGCACAGCAGCAGCCACCCTCCGTTTCCTCTTTCACTTTTCTTCCTTTTTGTTTTCTGCTCCAGATGTAGCTGCTCCTCTCGTTCTCTTTCTTCTTTTTTTTCCTGTTGCTTCCCTTCAAAACCGAGCACTCACAGCTGCCTCCCCCACGGTCCAGCAGGCTTCCTCTTTTATCCTTCCTGTAGCCGGAGAGAGCGAAGGCCCGTTTCCACACGGCAGCATGCGCAGCAATTCTTTCACGCACGGCAGCGTGCGCAGCAACCGAAACCTCTCACGCAAATTTTCCTGTGGGGCCCGTTCTTAAGTTCGTGCCAGAGATCCACTCCGTTCATTAGCTGCTCCTCAAAATTTTGACCGGAGGTGACTGGTTTTGGAATGCTTTTGACGCGGCCAAACGCAATAATCACGCTGCAATCGTCGCCGGGCTGTCCGTTTATGACTGCTGAAACTAGCCCGTGTATGCATGAGTTCATAAAAATCGACATAGGTTTGACCAGATCGTACCCCTCTGCATTATGAATGGATCGGATTGAGGATTCGGTCCGTGATGATGGCCCACTACGATCATCCGCAGCCTCTGTTTCGCAGAAGTAACAGAGCCGCGGACGTCGTTTGAGTCGGTGGTGATTGTGGGCCCACGCTGGAATTCCAATGTAGAATCCACTCCGTCCATTGTTTCCATGACGAAAAACCATCTAGGATGGACGGTTTTGGAGTGTAGTTGGTGTGGTCCATTGATCTTTGCTCGCTGCCGTCCAACCTGTGATTTAAAGTTACGATCTTCCCGTAGCTTGCATGAAGACGAACGGACACCTAGGAGAGGGTTTTCGCCCCCCTATGGACACAGTATACGGCACTGATCATCAATTTGGATGATGTGTGGGGCCCACAACTTGAAACCGTGACGCACGGCGTAAGACGCTGTTGCGTTTTGGTCGGATTTGGAAGAAGGACTCGGTCAGAAGTCGGTTTGACCGACTTCTCGTTCCTGTGCACGGCCAGTGCACTTATGCACTATGCACACGCATACTCCAGGGGGTCCCACAGAGATGTTTGTGAGAAATCCGCTCCGTCTATCCATTTGGCAAGCTCATTTAAACAGTTGAGACCAAAAATGGAGAGTATCCAGATATCGGGTGGGCCCCACTTAAGTATTTAAGGGGCTGATCTCTCTGTTTAGCCACTTTCACGGTGATCTAATGGGTGATTTTTGATTTGTACGGTTTATTTAAGGTCTTCAGGCCATATATGGAGTTTCGAGCCAATCAGATGGCGGGAACTATGTAATCTTGCATTTTTCACCAATTTCGGGCCTCTTTAACGTGAATGGCTTGATTTTCTAGAATCCTTGGTGTGTAATTCCATCGATCTTGGTCTCCTGGGGTCCGTCCCTTGCCTTGGGTGTCATCAGAGCATCAAATCCATGGTTTAAGCATACTTTTTCAGTTCATGCTTGTAAATACACTCTGCGTCACAAATACAATTAAATCAGGCTATTAAACGGTATCATGCTTGTAAATCCATGCAATAAATGGGTCTGATATGCAATATTTGACCCTCAACACAACCCCCAACCAGCATTTTGCTAGTCCCGAGCAAAATATGCGAAAAGTAAGTTGAGAATTACAGAACAATCTCTATAAACTCGGATGATTTTTGTAGAATAATCCAGATATGAGAACTTTTAGATTCATGACTGTTGGATATTACTTTCTCCTAGACTCCAGTACATGGTAAACTTCATAATCAAGTTCAAAGTATTATTCCATTAATTAGAGAAATTCTAACCATTGAGATCTATGAATGTATAATCTAATCTCGACTTGTCAACATTAAGATTCACCTTGATATTTAAGGATATCATTGGTAACAACTGAGAGAATTCACGATAACTCTTCTTGTCTTACACATTATCTTTTTATTCTTTTAATTTTTATTTTTTTTATTAGAAGTAACGCCAAGAAGAGGGATCAGATCCTCACCTATAGGGAGCAAACCTAAGGTAAAGACTGTACACCCAACTTTTTCACATATCATTCATGGGGAATTAAATCTACACTTATAGGGAGCAAACCTAAGGTAAAGACCATTTGCCCAATCCTGTCAATTTTTTCAAGTTGGTTTCTTTCGTGTTTAGTGATTACCAAATTAATCCTTTAATATCGAACTGAAACCTTAATATGCAAGCGAGATGTGTCCTGCGAATTCATGACTCAACCAATGTTTACAAATTCTAATAATGGATTAATAATTCAAACTTAGCTGTGAAATTTAATAGATAACTGAATCCAAGAGTCATAAAGTACCAATATCACGCATCTTGTAGTTCTAAATCCAAGATGGCCGTCAAAATCGCTTCAAATTCATATGAAATTCTAGAAAATTTTTTAAAAATTTTCACAATCTCTGCTCAAGACTAGGAACATACTGATTAGGAAGCCCCCCAACCTAAAATCTACATTGTCCTCAATGTAAAAGAAATAAGCATGTAATGCACATGAGACAAAATGAGTAAATGAGAAGTAATGGGAAGATAGTACCTGGATGATGCATAGAGAGACACTTTTCAAGAGATCACAGCCTGGGCACCGATCAGTACGAGAGAAAAGGCAACAAAAATAACACAAAATACAATCCTACCTATACCACTTTCGTAGGTGCTCTCGATTGCATTTAGCGTATGCAACAAGCCTTTAAACCCCTAGGTTACCCCTAGTGGACGAGTTGTAGTCTCGTGAGGGTTTGCAGTAATGTTGCCCACAAACATTGAAATAACTAATGATAAGAATGAAAAGAAGTGAAGGGCTGGGTTGCCTCCCAGGAGCGCTAAGTTTACCGTCTTTAGCCAGACAAATAAAGCAACTACCCTAGTCCTATGAAAACAGGAAACCTACCAATACCTCCATCAGACTAGGAGATCAATCCTGGTAAACAGGATCAGTCAGAGGCATGGACATGTCCTCTGAATCAAATTTCTCGACAAATGGCTTTAAACGATGTCCATTTACTTTAAACTCCTTGCCATTGTCGAGATCCCTTATCTCGACGGCCCCATGAGGATAAGCAGTAACAACAATGTAAGGGCCGGTCCAACGAGATCGAAGCTTACCCGGAAAGAGATGTAATCGAGAATTATACAAAAGGACTTTCTGGCCTGGCGTGAATGATTTTCGTAGAATATGTTGATCATGAAACGCCTTCATCCTGTCCTTGTAAATTCTCGAATTCTCGTATGTGTCGTTCCGGATTTCTTCAAGTTCATTCAACTAAAGTTTGCGTAGCGAGCCAGCGTTGTCTAGATTGAAATTAAGATTTTTGATCGCCCAGTATGCTTTATGTTCCAATTCCACAGGCAAGTGACAAGCTTTCCCATAGACAAGTCTAAAGGGAGACATTCCAATAGGAGTTTTAAAGGCAGTACGGTATGCCCATAAGGCATCGGTCAATCGGATTGACCAATCCTTACGATCTGGGTTAACCGTTTTCTCCAGAATGTGTTTGATCTCCCTATTGGAAATCTCAGCTTGTCCACTTGTCTGAGGATGGTATGGGGTGCTCACCTTATGAGAGATACCGTATTTCTTCATTAAACTCTCAAATGGTTTATTACAGAAGTGTGAGCCCCCATCACTAATGATGGCTCGAGGCATTCCGAATCGAGAAAGGATGTTTTCTTTTAGGAATTTAATGACCGTGCGATGGTCATTCTTTCGACACGGAATCGCTTCGACCCATTTAGTGACATAATCCACGGCGAGCAAAATATACAGATTCCCAAACGATTGGGGGAATGGTCCCATGAAATCGATGCCCCAGCAATCAAATGCTTCAATGATAAGAATGGGATTCAAAGGCATCATATTTCGACGGGACAATGCTCCCAATTTCTGACAACGCTCACAAGCTTTGCAAAACTCATGAGTGTCCCTAAACATAGTGGGCCAGTAAAAGCCACACTGCAGAATCTTGGCCGTGGTCTTTTTAGCAGAAAAGTGACCACCACAGCCTGAGAGTGACAGAAGGAGATACTCTGATGCTCATCGTCTAGTACATATCTCCTTAGAATTTGGTCCGGCAATATTTAAATAAATAAGGATCATCCCAGAAAAAGTTGCGCACCTCGGTGAAAAATTTCTTCTTATCTTGCGCAGTCCACTGTGTCGGTATGGCACCTGTAGCAAGATAATTAGCAATATCAGCGAACCAAGGTGAATGGGAGACTCTGAACAGCTGTTCATCAGGGAACATGTCATTGATATGGGTCGCCTCAAGGGAATCAGAGGTATTAAGGCGAGAAAGGTGATCGGCCACTACGTTCTCTACTCCCTTTTTATCTTTAATTTCCAAATCAAATTCTTGGAGTAGAAGGATCCATCGTATCAAGCGGGGTTTAGAATCATTTTTCGAAAGAAGATACTTAAGTGCCGCATGATCTGTGTAGATAATGATCTTGGATCCGATCAAGTAGGACCTAAATTTGTCCAAGGCGAACACTACAGCTAAGAGTTCCTTTTCCGTAGTCGAGTAGTTCACCTGGGCAGAATTTAAAGTTCTACTTGCGTAATGAATGACGTAGGGCCGCTTATCTTTTCTCTGGCCTAGAACCGCCCCAAGAGCATAATCAGAGGCGTCGCACATAAGCTCAAAAGGAAGGCTCCAGTCGGGTGGCTGCATAATAGGTGTAGTGGTTAACATGCTCTTAAGCTTGGTGAAAGCTTCCTGGCACTGCTCAGTCCACTCATACGGAGCATCCTTTTGAAGAAGATTACATAAAGGACGAGAGAGAAGACTAAAGTCCTTTATGAATCGCCTGTAAAATCCCGCGTGTCCTAAGAAGGATCGCACGTCTCTGATGTTCTTGGGTGGAGGTAGGTTAGAGATAAGATCGATTTTTGCCTTATCTACCTCGATTCCTTTGGACGAGATGATATGCCCAAGGACAATTCCCTTTTGAACCATGAAATGGCACTTCTCCCAATTAAGTACCAGGTTCTTTTCTTCACATCTTTTCAGCACACATTTAAGACTTTCCAAGCACTTGTTGAAAGATGGACCGTAAACAGAGAAATCGTCCATGAAGACCTCTAGATATTGCCCTACCATATCAAAAAAGATACTAAGCATACATCGCTGAAAGGTGGCAGGGGCATTACATAATCCGAATGGCATCCTTCGGTAAGCAAAGGTGCCGTAGGGACATGTAAATGTGGTCTTTTCCTGGTCTTCAGGGGCTATCTCTATCTGGTTGTAGCTCGAATACCCGTTAAGGAAACTGTAATAGGAATGACCAGCTAACCTTTCCAGGATCTGATCAATGAATGGTAAAGGAAAGTGGTCTTTCCTCGTGACGGTATTCAACTTCCGTAGTCAATGCACATTCTCCAACCGGTAGTGACTCTAGTTTATATGAGTTAATTATTGGCATTGGCTACGATGGTGATTCTGACTTCTTAGGAACCACTTGAGTTGGACTCACCCATTGACTATCGGATATAGGGTATTTAATACCCACATCCAATAGTTTAAGAACCTCAACTTTAACCACTTCATTCATGTTTGGATTTAGTCTACGTTGTGATTGCCGAGCGGTTTTTGCATTATCCTCAAGATATATGTGGTGAGTACAAATCGAGGGATCGATTCCTTTGAGGTCCGCGATCGTCCATCCCAGGGCTCCTTTATGCTCAATGAGAGTAGATATAAGCATACTCTCCTGTTCTTTCTCCAGGTGGGCAGAGATCACCACCGGGTATGTCTCATCTTGACCCAAATATGCATATTTCAAATCAGAGGGCAAAGGTTTTAGGTCAAGCTTCGGCGGCTTGAGGTTAGACGGTAGAGGCACTATATCGGTTTGTGGTAATTCTTCAAATTGTGGCCTCCACCGGTTAACTTCAAGTACCGGTGCAGTATCAAGCAAGGCACATGTCTCCCTAATCATGTCATCATCGAAATCATGGGAGTGGGCCAGGCACGTCTCCAGATGGTCGGAGGATAAGGTTAGAGGTGTCGTATCTTCCACGAAAGAGTCAATCATGTTAATGTCATGGAAATCGTCATCATCCTCTGCGTTGCTGCTGTTATTGAAAAAAATATTTGACTCCAATGTTAAATTTCCAAAAGACATAGTCATGATACCATTCCTGCAATTGATAATTGCATTTGACGTGGCGAGGAATGGGCGACCAAGAATGACGGGAATCTGAGTGCTCATGTTATTGATGGGTTCGGTGTCCAAGATGATAAAGTCTACAGGGTAGTAAAATCTATCGACCTGGACTAACACATCCTCAATTATCCCTCTTGGTACACGAACAGAGCGATCAGCAAGTTGTAGTGTGGTTAGGGTGGGTTTTAATTCACCCAAACCTAACTGTTTGTATACCGAGTAGGGAATCAAATTGACGCTCGCTCCTAAGTCAAGAAGTGCGTGATCAATTCGATGGTTCCGGATTACACATGATATGGTTGGGCTACCGGGATCCTTGAATTTCTGCGGCACGTCTTGTTTCAGGATGGCACTCACTTTCTCAGTCAAGAAGATTTTCTTTTGAATAATTTTCCGTCGCTTGGTCGTGCATAAGTCTTTTAGGAATTTGGCATATGAAGGTATCTGTTTAACGACATCAAGCAGAGGAATGTTGACTTTCACCTGTTTCAACACCTCTAGGATATCCTGAGAGTTAGAGGGAGGTTTTGGTGAAACTAACCGTTGGGGGAATGAAGCAACTGGCTTCTCTAGAAGTTCCGGTTCTACTTTTTGTGGGGCATCACTAGATCCATCATTGTTGTCCTCTTCTGGTTCTTGAGGCTTTTCGGGCCTAACCGGAAGAGTTTTATCAATGATCTTCCCACTCCTAAGAGTGGTGATGGATTTAGCATGCCCCATCTGATTTGAAGAGCTGGGATCATTAATCTCGTATTGCGGTTTAGGATTGGGGAGAGGTTGTGCAGGAAGCATCCCCTTTTCTATAACCGTCATACGAGAATCTATCTTTTGCATAAAATCTGTAATTCCCCGCATTGCCTGAGCCAGCTCTTGTATGGGATTTTGAACCGGTTCCTCTTGAGGTTTCACTTGATTTGGATTTTGATTGAAGAAACCTGGAGGAGTCGCCGTTTGTCCATTTCTCCAACTGAAGTTTGGATGATTTTTCCAGCCAGGATTGTATGTGTTAGAGTTAGGTCCAGTAAAAGGTCTTTGATAATTATTTACGGCATTGGCTTGTTCATTCAACACTCCTCGAAAGGCAGGTATTGTAGGACAGTTTTCAGTTGTGTGAATGTTGCAATCACAGATGCCGCAAACAATTTCATTGACCTTATCCTTCTTTCCTTCCATGGCCTCAATTTTCCTTATGAGCGTAGTCACTTTACACTTGAGATCATCCTCTTCTTTCAAGAGATATAATCCACCTTTTTCCTTTAATTGAGTTGGCCTAGACGTGGTGTTCGACTTTGGGTAATAGTCCCAAGATTGTGTTTTTTCAGCCAAACTGTCGAGGTAGTCCCATACCTCGTCGATATCTTTATTAATGAACTCTCCATTACACATTGTCTCGACCATTTGGCGCATGGAAGATGTTAGTCCATCATAGAAAAAATTTGTAATGCGCCACGTTTCAAATCCGTGTTGTGGGCATGAACTGACCAAATATTTGAACCTTTCCCAACATTGGAAGAATGTTTCATCTTCCTTTTGGGCAAAGTTCATGATTGCTTTTCTGAGGGTAATCGTTTTATGATGTGGGAAGAATTTTTTTATGAATTCCCTCTGCATGTCGTTCCATGTGCCAATGGATCTAGGACGCAGTGAATGTAACCACGTCTTAGCTTTCTCTTTTAAGGAAAAAGGAAAGAGTTTCAGCCTAATTGTATCCTCAGATACATTAGGAAAACATAATGTAGCTATAATCTCATCGAACTCTTTCAAATGTAAATATGGACTTTCTGATTCAAGTCCATGGAATTTGGGAAGGAGTTGGATAACTCCTGGCTTGATGTCCATTTGTCCTGTATTTTCAGGAAAAATCATGCATGAGGGCGTACTCACTCCCGCCGGTTGTAGAAAATCTCGTAAAGTACGAGGCGGGGGTGCCTGTTGCACCTCATTTTCATCCTGGGTATCCTCCACCCTGGGTGGAAGTGGAGGAGGTTGGTCTTCAGCCATAACCTCAGTTAACTCAGGGGATTTTGAGCGGTGTCTAGTACTGCGATGGATAGTCAACCCCTCAACCAATCCTCCTTCAGTCAAGAGACCTCGAGTGTCACCACGGGCCCACTTGGGCATGGAAACACTCGCAGCCCTCAATTAAAAACCTAATCCTAAGAAAGGAAAAGAAAATCTAGAAAGAAAGAGAGGGAGAGTTGGAAAGGAATTACCAAATTGAAGCTCCTAAGTTAAGGACCAGCAAAATAAAACAAAAATAAGTTAGATACTAAAAAGAAGAGGAACAATCCTTTAAAATAAAGGTAGTAGTAAGCTACTTTCTAAAAGAAAGTATTCCTAAAAGAAAGTGAAAATTTCTAAAATAAGTTAAGAGAGTCCTAAACTAGAAAGTAGATTACTAAAAGAGAATTGAAAAATAGAAAGTAGGGAAGGAGTGTACCGAATTAGAGATTTCTATCTTAAAGGCCTACAAAATAGGAAGGTTAGTTTCTAAAAAATTCTAAAAATAAATTAAGAAACAAAATTAGGTTCTAAAAGTGCCAGAATTAGAAAATTTCTAAAATTTAAACCCTAATTCTAAAAATATGAAAAAGTAGAGAGATTAGGAAGGAATTACCAATTTAGAAACTTATGTCCAGATCCTATAAAACAGGAAACAAGTTAAGTTCTAAAAATAGAATAAAATAAAAACTTCTATCCTAAAGTAAGTAAAATCCTAATCCTAACTTAATTCTAAAACTAATTAATTTCAGAAAAACGTAACCGTCAATCCCCGGCAATGGCGCCAAAATCTTGTTCACTCCCCAAGTATAGGGTTGTGATGTAGTAATAAACTCGGTAAGACCGAGGTCGAATCCACAGGGACTGAAACCTGTACGTTTCCTGAAACTAGGTAGAAATAGAACTAGCCCAGGATGCAATCTAAATCAAATAGAATTTAAGAAACAATTGTGGAATAATTATCTAAAACTTTAAGGAATTCTGAGGAAGGAAAACTAGGGATTCAGAGGATCCACTTGTAGAGATCAGGGAGATCTTATGCCTGCATCAAGGATTATGGAATTCAAACTTATTTGATCTGGTTTTCAAGAGATGAAAGGTATATGAATTAGAATGGATTCTATCATCTAACCATGCCCAGGAGACAAAGCAAACAACAGGATTGAACTAATTACCAACCAATCATCAATGTATGAGGATCAGGAAGGGTACTGTCATCCTACCATGCCCGTGGAGCAATGATGAACAACAGGGCTTCCTGACTTCATAAACATAGAAAGGGAAAGAAATATTCAAAGCCATTGCAAATCCATTGTAATTTCAGTCACAACAGACCATTAAAGACTGAGTAAATATTCTTTTAATAATCAACTCAAAACCAAGTTCAGTTCATAAATTTAAATGAAAAGCAGGAAATAGTGTCCCATCTCGCTACAGGCTTCACCTCTTAGCCCTAGCTAAGAGGTTTATCCAACCATGATTAGGAAAAATCCTTAGGGTTCATAAGAATAGAAGAGATCAACAACCCAGAAAAATAAGGAGAAGAAAATCAGGCAAACACTTCCCTTTCTTCCTTCCTTCCTTCACATGCGCCAGAACGAGCACCTTCACGTTCCAAAAGAACTTCCCCTGCCAATGGACCAGCAGCCAAACTCCTCTCGTGCACAGCAGCAGCCACCCTCCGTTTCCTCTTTCACTTTTCTTCCTTTTTGTTTTCTGCTCCAGATGTAGCTGCTCCTCTCGTTCTCTTTCTTCTTCTTTTTTTCTGCTGCTTCCCTTCAAAACCGAGCACTCACAGCTGCCTCCCCCACGGTCCAGCAGGCTTCCTCTTTTATCCTTCCTGCAGCCGGAGAGAGCGAAGGCCCGTTTCCACACGGCAGCATGCGCAGCAATTCTTTCACGCACGGCAGCGTGCGCAGCAACCGAAACCTCTCACGCAAATTTTCCTGTGGGGCCCGTTCTTAAGTTCGTGCCAGAGATCCACTCCGTTCATTAGCTGCTCCTCGAAATTTTGACCGGAGGTGACTGGTTTTGGAATGCTTTTGACGCGGCCAAACGCAATAATCACGCTGCAATCGTCGCCGGGCTGTCCGTTTATGACTGCTGAAACTAGCCCGTGTGTATGCATGAGTTCATAAAAATCGACATAGGTTTGACCAGATCGTACCCCTCTGCATTATGAATGGATCGGATTGAGGATTCGGTCCGTGATGATGGCCCACTACGATCATCCGCAGCCTCTGTTTCGCAGAAGTAACAGAGCCGCGGACGTCGTTTGAGTCAGTGGTGATTGTGGGCCCACGCTGGAATTCCAATGTAGAATCCACTCCGTCCATTGTTTCCATGACGAAAAACCATCTGGGATGGACGGTTTTGGAGTGTAGTTGGTGTGGTCCATTGATCTTTGCTCGCTGCCGTCCAACCTGCGATTTAAAGTTACGATCTTCCCGTAGCTTGCATGAAGACGAACGGACACCTAGGAGAGGGTTTTCGCCCCCCTATGGATACAGTATACGACACTGATCATCAATTTGGATGATGTGTGGGGCCCACAACTTGAAACCGTGACCCACGGCGTAAGACGCTGTTGCGTTTTGGTCGGATTTGGAAGAAGGACTCGGTCAGAAGTCGGTTTGACCGACTTCTCGTTCCTGTGCACGGCCAGTGCACTTATGCACTATGCACACGCATACTCCAGGGGGTCCCACAGAGATGTTTGTGAGAAATCCGCTCCGTCTATCCATTTGGCAAGCTCATTTAAACAGTTGAGACCAAAAATGGAGAGTATCCAGATATCGGGTGGGCCCCACTTAAGTATTTAAGGGGCTGATCTCTCTGTTTAGCCACTTTCACGGTGATCTAATGGGTGATTTTTGATTTGTACGGTTTATTTAAGGTCTTCAGGCCATATATGGAGTTTCGAGCCAATCAGATGGCGGGAACTATGTAATCTTGCATTTTTCACCAATTTCGGGCCTCTTTAACGTGAATGGCTTGATTTTCTAGAATCCTTGGTGTGTAATTCCATCGATCTTGGTCCCCTGGGGTCCGTCCCTTGCCTTGGGTGTCATCAGAGCGTCAAATCCATGGTTTAAGCATACTTTTTCAGTTCATGCTTGTAAATACACTCTGCGTCACAAATACAATTAAATCAGGCTATTAAACGGTATCATGCTTGTAAATCCATGCAATAAATGGGTCTGATATGCAATATTTGACCCTCAACACATCTAGGGCCTAAATTTAGCCAACTTATTACTGGCCAATCAAGACAAATGCAACTAAATAATGACCTACCTAAAGCCAGGACAATTAGGGGTCAGATCTTAATTAACAAACCAAATTGACCTAATTACTCCTTTATCTCAAGAACCAACGGTTTAGGGTGATTAGGATCGAATCACTGTTTTCGCTAGTTGCGAATAGGCCACACTATGAATTTAGTTAATCCAAACATTAATCATCGGGTATAAGAAATCTCATTATCCAATTTATTCCAAAAAAAATGCCCTGATTGTCTGAACAAGCTCCAAACCGCTCGTTTGTGGACCACTAAAGCCGAGACTATAGAAAGACATTCGTCCTAGCGGGCTTGTCGTTCATCGCTGGATATCGAGTTGAGATCGCGTCTCAAATCACTCAACTTAGACTCACAAATCTAATACATGAGATGTGTGAATATTCTTAAAATTAAGCAAAAACTTAGTTAGTTGTCCTCATTCGGTCTTTGCTAAAGTTGTGTCTTTTAGACTATTAGATTGCGACCAAATTTAAGACAACAAGTTAAGACCTAGTACATATATGTATAGCCGCAATCTTGATCAACCATCGTTGACTATCGAACTGACTTGATTATACCCGTCAATCGGCGCATTCAAATGGTGCACCGATCGTATTCATATGTAGATCATCATTAGGGCCAACTATTATATGGTGTATATTGACCCATTACACCCTATAGTGGACCCCAAATGTTAGAAACACTCTCCCATAGGGCTAATATAATGAAAAAATAGGCTTTAGGACTATTTGTACCATTCATGGTACTATAAATAGGGTACTTGGGGGCAACCATTGCTCCCATCCAATTTTTACCCTATAGAAATAGAGAAAGAAAGAAAGAAGAAGAGAAAGGAAGTGAGGAGGAGATTGGTGTTACATTCACCAAATCTTTCAATCAAAGCTCTAGCCTTGACCATTCTCCTCCACTAAATCCACCTCATTCGTAATTGAAAGGTAAGAAATGAACCATACTTCCCAACTTAGATTTTTATAGGATGAATTACATGAATCTCACCTAATTCCTTTAGATTTGGTGTAAGAATAATTTTTCCCTAAAATCCTAACCTTAGAAGCTCAAAAATTAAAATTTCTTTCTTAAGGTGCAGACCATTATTTCTAAGTTGCAATTTATTGACCCTTGAGGGTCTCAGTTAATAATTCTTGATAGTGAATGATATGGTGTATGATAACATGTCTACGCTTTGATAATTACATGCATTGCTAATTCTTGCTTATTGATGCTCACATGTTCAACAAAATGCTTAAGTGATTGTGTTGTTTTATTAATACTCACATGTTCGATGAAATGCCTGATTGATGGTGTTGTGTTATAGATGCCCACATACTGATGAAATGCTTAGGTGGTTGTGTTGCTAAATTTAGGCTTCATATAAAATTTTGTTACAATTGCCCGATGAATTGTTAATCTTTAGCGATGTTTAGAATTGCTTACGATATTGGGTCAATCAATAAGTCACTCGAACTAAGCGGTGAACCGAGTTAGGCTGGTCACCCTAGGCTTATTCGATTGACCCGTGTTGAACACGGACAACAGATAGTAACTAGACTACATGGGATGCTTGCACCCAATGCCAGGTGCACTGAGGTTCTCCTAAGTCAATTAAATTAGTCTAACAGCCGATTGATCATATATATTTACAATGTATGATACAACCAAATTGACTTTAGGATACCCCATTCCTAATGGATGAGTCTATTCATAACCGTTAGTACGACGCGATCCCACAAAGACTCATGAGCTAGCATGGTAGTATGGGACACCACGTCTAAGTTGTCAGCCTACGTTGGGGTGACGTGCCTACCACATAGGCAAAATATTAGGTGATGAGCCAATCATGTTGGTGAAATATTAGGAGACGAGCCTCCCCATAGTAAACAATGAGCATTGATGGAGGTGATAGATTTTTGTTCAAACGGCCCCGTTAAATACTCGGCTAAGGGATCCATGTCAGAGTACCATTCGAACGACTCTGGCGTGAATGAAATTGGGTAATGAGGCATTTCCTTTGTGGTGATTTGGTTTTATACGACAAGCCTGTACCTTTGAATTGAGTGATCATACTTAGTGTTTAGGTGACAACCCATCCCGAATTGATCCTCATGCCTTTAGTATCATACCTTTGGAATTGTTGACTTGTGAGATATAACAAACGATACCTAAATTTGGATCAAGGGACATGCGTGTGGAGCTGCTACGTGCAACAACGAGCCACGTGATCTGGATAAGGACTTGTGATATAACATCGATATCCTAGCTTTGCTAACCTACTGTTTGAATCGTGAATTATAACAACTTGGCTAATCATGTATATCATCAAGACAATATTATTGGGTTGTACTGCGGGCCAACCATTGCGTATATCATCATGAAAATTATTGTTGAGTTGTGCTGCAGGCCAACCATTGCGCATAACATTACATCATACATTAAATAACCGACTTAAGAATTGTTAGTTTCATATGTTATCATTACCCGCACTGATTAAGTTAATAACATATGTAACCTATAACTAATGGAACTACTGAGTTAACTACTCACTCCTGCTTGGGACGATGTTTTAAAACAACAATCATGCGATATTATCAATGCAGATACTATCGAAATCTCTGACGAGTATGCTTACATCGGACTACACCACCGCCGTTATGTTTTGAATGATTGGATCAAAACTGAGAGAACTTTACACTTTAATCATTTTGGGTATATATATATATATCGTGGCTTGTATAATTCTCATTTGGGCAGATACTACTCTTGGAATTGTACATTTTTAATATTAATCATCTATTTTTTGGCTTAGTTATCTCTACTTAACTTTTGATGCCGTTGATTTAAAACTACTCTGATTAGTGAACGTTAATCGGGCTGCGCGGGCACGTAAGAACTTGCCTACATGCATTTTTGCTAGGTTCACACTCGAAAACTTGAGATCTGAGCCTTCGTACTAGGGTGATGATTTTCAGGGCGTGACACATTCAATATGAATCGTTCATCATCCGAGCCCAACTTTGATGTCCACCATCCATCACGTGGCTCCCACCTTTGCTATGGACCGTCCATAATGTGGGGCCTACTTGATGTAGATAGTCTATCATGTGGGACCCACCTTTGATGTTGATATGGGTCCCACCTTTGCTATGGACCATCCATCATGTGGAGCCCACTTGATGTAGATAATCTATCATGCGAGGCCACATTTTAATGTGAACCATTAGTCATGTGCATCCCACCTTTTCTATGGACCATCCATCATGTGGGGCCCAACCGTCAATATGGGTTGTTCATCATATAGGCCCGCCTTTGATGTCAACCTTCTATCATGTGGTCCCACTTTCGATGTCTACCATTTATCATGTGAGTCCCACCTTTGATGTGGGTGTTCACAACACTAAGTGTAGGGCCGCGATGTAGTAATAACTCGATGAGACCGAGGCTGAATCCATAGGTAATGGGGAACACAACCTAGAACTAATCCAAGTCTAATGGTTTGTTTAGATTTTTAATTAAGCGATGAAGAAAAAAGTTTTGAAATAAATAAAGATAAAAATATTAAGGATCCAGGAATCCACCTATAATAGTCTCAATATTCAATCTACTTGATTTAACGATAACTCGATTGGAATCAAAGTCATATCATATCCAATCGAATGATGGAGCATTTAAAACATAATAAAATTATGAACTTTTCATTAGTTTAGTTCCCAAATATCTGTCTAATTACAATGATTGTAGGAAATTCGATCATCCACCATGCCCATAGACAATGGTGAATAACGACTTTTACAGATCACACAATTCCAAAGCCAATAAGATCATATCAAAAGCTTTTACAGCATCTACTGTAATTTTAGTCACAATAAATCATAGAAAAGTGAAAATATATATTTATTTAAACAAAAACTTGTAAGTGCTATAGTATCTACCTCCTGTGATTGTCAAATTTTGTAGTGCCAAAACTCTTGGAATCTGTGTCTTGTGTAGCGCATCTACATATTCAAGATAATGCATCTTATGTACAAGGACAAAGGTCTTTACTTCAAGAACTTCAAATGCAAGATTACATGTTTATATTCAAGTACAACATCAAGTGTGAATTCAATCTTTCAAGCTTCAATAGTTCAAGTTTTCAAAGCTTCGTCCATGTCAAGACAAAGTTCCTATACTTTGAATCTCAAGCTCAAGCTTCAATGTTAGTCAAATTCAAGCTTCAGAAGTCTCAAGTACAAGTTTCATCATATGATAAGATATCAAGCTTCATGAACTTTATAGAACAACTGTCAACCGAAGCAAAAGAAAAAGATTCAATGCTCATACATCATGAATAAGGTATGAATGACCCTAGATTGACCATAGGGTAGGTCATTTTGTATACATAATTTAATTGGGTTATTTTATAAGTGCATAGATTGTTTCTCGACTAGTCTTGGACTAAGTTTGACTACTCCTAGCACTGGCTCGACCAGTCCAAGAATTCCTCAACCAGTCTTAAGTTTGTTACTGATTTTCAAAAATTTTTGTTAAAGCCTCGACCAGTCCTGGAGATTGCTTAACCGGTCGTGTGAACTGTGCTTGAACTGTGCTCGACCAGTCCTACGAGCTCGACTCAAAGTCTAGCAACTAAAAAGAATCTTACACGACCAGTCGTGGACAGGACTCGACCGGTTGTGGAGGCCACTCAACCAGTCGAGCAGGCCCTACGACCAGTCGCAGAACGACCTTATGTTATTGTGCCCAAAATTTCAAAAGTTTGTTGGTCCTACGAATAATCGTGCCAACCTCAAGACCAGTCGAGAGTGCGATTTCTGCACTTATAAATAGAGCATAAATTTCAGAGTTTCATATTCAATTCAAGCTAAATCAATACGCCGCTCTGAGAGATAAGTTAGTGATATTCTTAAGCTATTTAGTGCTCATTTTATATTCTCTTTAATTAGCTTTCTTTGCATTTGAATTTGTATTCTGCATTCCAATTTTATTTGAAAGAGGGATTGAAGTATTCCCATTTCTTGGAATCAAAATCAAATCAAGCTAGTCCAAGGTGATTTAATTTAAAATCAATATAGAACTTAGAACCATTTCATAAGTGAGTGTGAACATTGAACTTCTATATTAAACTTCTACTCCGATTTGGTTCTTCCGGGCTACATCAAAAGGAGAATATCTAGATAAGTATCTTATAGTTTTTTGTAAATTCATTATTTTGGTTTCATTAAGATTGTGCCAGAAAAATCTCTTTATTTTGGTTTATCTGAGGTGATCCAGAAAACTCAGAGTGTGGGGTTTTTGAATTATCTAAGCCCACTTGAAAGACACAATTGTGTGGGTTTTAGGTGAACCTTGAAAAACCTATTTTCATAGTGAACGCTAATATCCACTGTGTGAGGATATTAGGAGTGGAGTAGTTGTGTGGCTGTTTTACTAAACAGTTGGTGTACACGCAAGTGAACCACTATAATTTCTGGTCTTGTGGTGATTGATTGTTTATTTTATTTTGTAGATGTTGAAATTTTCCTTTATGCATTTGTGAAAAATGTTGTAATTTCTTTTACGCAAGTGTGGGAATGTTGTAATAGCTTAGTTATTTCCTTTGCTATTTATTTCTTTATTCCACTATATCAGTTTGAGTTTTTGATACATAGACCGTTCTAGGAATCAGGTTGTTCTACTATAAACCTTTGGTTTTTAGTGCAAGGTTGTCCTTAGAACAACATCTGTATCAACTTCTCAATACTAGTACTGTTGAGGTTGTTTTACATTTTTACATTGTGGGATTGTTTATTGCTATCAGTATTTATATTTGTTTAAATTTCATTGTTAATTTTTTAATTTGGCATAGTCCTATTCACCCCTCCTTCTAGGACTCTAAGATCAACCTTTTCAAGTGGTATTGGAGCTTAATAACTCGTTTTAATTGTTATTTCTTTTGGATTAATTTCCTGAGCTAATCGATCTAAGCTTTGTAAGATGTCAAATTTTAATAGCCTTTCAGTCACTAGACCTCCACCATTTGATGGCTCTAATTTTGCCTATTGGAAAGCCAGGATAAGGATTTTCTTAAAATCCATGGATGAGAGCGTGTGGCAAGCCACAGTGACTAATTGGACCCCTCCTGCCACTAAAGTAACTGGTGCTGATGGATCTGTAACTGTTAAAGTAACACCTTATTTTACTTGGACCAATCTTTAGAAAAGTGAAAGTAGTGCCAATGCAAAGGCTCTAAATGCAATCACTTGCACACTATTACCGGATGAATTTAAGAGAATTATATCCAGTGATACTGTAAAGCAAGCCTGAGATGTTTTGGAAATGACACACGAGGGAACAACAATTGTCAAGAAATCTAAAGTCCAAATCCTCACAACCAAATTTGAGAAAATACGTAAGGAAGAAAGTGAAACTTTCATGGACTTCTATACAAGATTAAATAACATTATCAACTCTATGTGGGGTCTCGGTTATAGAATCCCAGAAGGCAAAGTCTGTATAAAGAAACTACACTCACTACCTGAACGGTTCAATTCAAAGGTGACTGCGATCCAGAAACTTCATGATACGGATAATATGAGGGTAGAGGAATTAGTTGGCTCATTACAGACTTATGAGTTAAACTTTAAAACTCCTAAAGGTAAATCCATTGCTCTTAAATCTTCTAAATTTATTTCTCAAGAAAATAGTAGTAATTCTGATTTAGAAAATTCTGAAGATGATATGGCCCTTTTAGCTAAAAAGTTTTATAAGATTTTCAAAAATAAAAAGAGGATTAATTTTCAAAAACCTGATGAAAAGAAAATATCTAAATCTAAAACTTAAAAATCTTTAAAAGACAGTCAATGTTACAACTACCATGGGCATTTAATAAACAAGTGTCCTAGAAAGGACAAACTTAAAAAAGAAAGGTATGTTGGCTACTTGGGATGAATCTTCCTGCTCTGGAGCCTCTTCTAAGTCAGAAGATTCTGAAACCGAGTCGGGTAATGAAGTTAAAGCCCTTATGACTCTATCCAAGTTCACTTTTTCAGATAATGATGATTCAACTAGTGAAGAAAATATGAATAGTAATCATGAAAATGAAGAAGATCTTTAAGATGCTTATAATGCCCTATACAAAAAAAGTTGTAAAATTGTAGTAAAACTAAAACTTCAGAAAGAAAAGTTTTTAAAACTTAAAGAAAATTTTGATAATATTGTTTTAGAAAAATCTCACATTTCAGATTATTTTGAAAAAACTAAGTGTGACTTATATTTCAAAAACTCCCAAGTTGAAAACTTGAAATCTGAAAATGAAAAGCTAAAACTTGAAGTCTCTTTAGTTTTGAGTTTAAAAGACACTTAGAGGTATGCCCAAGGTGATCCTAAGTTAGAAAAACTCTTATCCGGATTAAGAAAATGTGGAGACCGATCTGGTTTAGGCTATGACAAAAGTATTCCTCCTAAACATAATAACACACCTCCTAAGTTTGTGAAATGAGAGTCTTCAAACTCAAAAGGGAAAAGTCTAAATTAAAATTATCCTAAAAATGCTAAAACTTTTCAATCCTTAAGACCTAAAAGCAACCATATCAACTATAAAAATCAGAATCATAATCCTTTAGCTGAAAAAATTGTTGATTTACTTAAGGAGCTCTTAAAATCTAACTCAATGGGTCGGTTTATGTCAACTACAAACATAAGAAGACTAACTATACTCCTAAACGCAAGACTGTAATGAAATGGGTTCCTAAGGTTACTTGCTTGGTTGCCCACACTGCTTTCAAAGCTACAAGCCATTCAAAGTGGTACCTAGACAGTGGATGCTCCAGACACATGACTGGTGACAAAGGTCTGTTCACCAATCTTAAAGACATGACTGATGGTTCAGTCACTTTTGGTGATGGTAGCAATTGCAGGATTGTTGGCCAAGGTATGGTTCAACTCTTTAACCTCCCTCTATTTGAGAATGTTTTATATGTAGAAGGGTTAAAACACAATTTATTAAGCATTTCTCAAATATGCGATAATAATCATAGCGTAAAATTTATTAACCTAGGGTGTGAAATTTTAAATAAAAATGGTTCTGTAATATTAACTGGTTACAGAACTTCTGAAAACTGCTACATTGTAAGTGATTCAAACTCATGTAATTTATCGTGTTACATGGTCCATACCGATGAGACCGAGTTATGGCATAAACGCCTTGAACATGTACACTACCGCAACTTGTATCGATTGAGCAAAAGAGAGTTAGTAAGAAGCTTACCTAAAATATAAAAAATAGATAAAATATGTGTCGAATGCCAGATTGGCAAACAAACTAAGAGTTCTCATAAAAAGGTGGACTCCAATGCCACATCTAAACCGCTTGAACTCCTCTATATAGATCTTATTGGACCAACTAGAACGAAGAGTTGAGGTAGCAAGAAGTACATACTGGTAATTGTTGATGACTTTACCAGATATACTTGGGTAGTCTTCTTAAGAGACAAATCAGAAACTCTCGATGAAGTAAAAAGGGTACTTAGACGTATCCAAACTGAAAAAGAGTCTCAAGTTTGTAAGATCCGTAGTGATCATGGATCAAAATTTGAGAATAGCGGTTTTGAGAAGTTTTGCAGTGATCAAGAAATATCACATGAATTCTTTATACTCAAAACACCACAACAAAATGGTATAGTAGAAAGAAAAAATAGAGTGTTTTAACAAATAACAAATGTAATGTTAAATAGTATGAAGCTCCCTAAAAATCTTTGGGCCGAAGGCGTAAATACTACGTGTTATATAATTAATCGCGTTTATACTAGAAAATTAAATAGTAAAACGACTTATAAAATGTGGTTTGATAAGAAGCCTACTGTCAAATACTTTCGAGTTTTTGTCAGTAAGTGCTACATTTTACGTGACCGAGAAAATCTGCGTAAGTTTGACACCAAAAGTGATGAAAGGGTATTTTTAGGGTATGCTTTGAATAGTCGAGCATATTGGGTTCTTAATAAGAGGACCGGTGTAATTCAAGAGTATATTAATGTTGTTATTGACGATCACTTGAATACACCTGTTTCAAGTTTAGAAAATCATGAAGTACTTCTAATCGATAAACCAAATTCTTCATCAAGTCAAAATAACTCTTAACTGAGGACTGTTAAAGACCATCCAACTAATCAAATTCTTGGAAACCATCTCACTGGTGTGCGCACTCGTAAACAACTAGAAGATATGTGTAACTACGTGTGTTTTACATCTCAGATAGAACCGGCTAACATAAAAGAAGCTTTTACTAACAAAAACTGGATAGTTGCGATGCAAGAAGAGATTAATCAATTCGTTAGAAATGATGTTTGATACTTATTCCTAGACTGAAAGATAAACACATTATCGGAACAAAATGAATTTTTAAAAATAAGTCTGATGAACTTGGTAATATTATTAGAAACAAGGCTAGACTGGTTATACAAGGGTACACTCAAATTGAAGGCATCGATTATGATGAGACCTTTGCCCCAGTAGCTTGTCTTGAATCAATTAGACTATTTATATCCATTGCATGTTTTAGAAAGTTCAAAATATATCAAATGGATGTAAATGGTGTTTTATTAAATAATGATTTGCATGAAGAAGTGTATGTTGAACAACCAACGCGTTTTGAAGACCCTAAGAATGTTAATCATGTCCATCGCTTGAAAAAGGTACTCTACGGTTTAAAACAAGCTCCCAGGGCATGGTACGAAAAGTTGACTAAGTTTCTACTAAGTCATAACTTTTTAATGGGAAGTTTGATAAGACATTATTTGTAAAGAAACATAATGATCATATTTTAATTGTTCAAATTTATGTTGATGATATAATTTATGGATCTACCTGTGCTAACATAACTATTGAGTTTGCAAATCTTATGAAATCTAAGTTCGAAATGAGCATGATTGGAGAATTAAATTATTTTCTTAGGTTGTAAGTTAAAAACCAACCTGATGGCTTCTTCATTTCTCAAACCAAATATGCTCTGAACTTAGCTAAAAAGTTCAGATTTGAGAATGAAAAAAATTTTGATACTCCTATGAGTATTACTTTAAAACTCTCAAAAGACTCTACAGGTAAGAGAGTGGATCCTAAATTGTATCGCAGTATGATAGGTAGTTTGCTATATTTAACTGCGAGCCGACCTGATATTGCATTTAGCGTAGGAATTTGGGCTAGATATCAATCTGACCTTAAAGAGTCACATTTAATTGTTGTTAAGCGCATTTTGTGATATGTCGTTAGTTTAGCTAATCTTGGTCTCTGGTATCCACATGATATTAGTGTTCAATTAGCTGGTTACACGGATGCTGATTGGGCTGGTAACATTGATGACCGAAAATCAACCAGTGGTAGTTGTTTCTATATTGAGAACTATTTAGTTTCTTGGCAAAGTAAGAAACAAAGTTCTGTATCGCTCTCAATTGCTGAGGTTGAATACATTGCAGCAGGTAATGCATGTACTCAACTTGTATGGATGAAAAGAATGTTAAGCGATTACGGAATTGCACAGGATTATATGGTTTTATATTGTGATAATCCAGTGCAATTAATATATCTAAAAATCCAATTCAACATTCACGAACCAAGCACATTGACATTAGATATCACTACATTCATGAATTAGTGGAAGACAAGATAATTTCTTTGGAATATATTCTGACCGAGACTCAACTTGCTGACATATTCACAAAATCGCTCGACAAAAGAAGGTTTTCTAAATTAAAATTTGATCTTGGTATGTGCAATTTGAATTAATTATTCATGTATTTCTATATCATAATGTATATATATTTGTTATTTTATATGTTTAAAATTTCAAATTATATGAAAATTACATATTTTTGACTGTGCACGACCAGTCGTGGCATGATCGATCGAGCATGTACTCGATCAGCCGTATAACGCGGGTTGGTGCTTTATTTGGGGGAAAATTTCATTTTTCTTCATTTTGGGTTTCTTTTCCAACGGGTCCTAGGTCGACCGGTCAAACCCATCTCCTAGTTCTTTAAGGTTGGTACTTTATTTACGTTTTTCTTATAAATTCAAGTTTTTAACACTCCTTTTTTATCATTGGTGTGATTTATTTCTTGATTCATAGTAGTTTGTGGGGTTTTCTTCTCAAAAATCTGATCTAGTGAAAACCCACTTTACTTCTTTGGCAATTACATTGTTCCTTAATTTCTTTGTTGCAAATGGAAGGTAGAGCCAAAAAGAAAAGTTCTCATAGTCCTTTAACTTCTAGGTCGACTCCTATCACAGTGCACCACCTTCGGTCACCCGAAGATGATCCCTCTTATGTGCGGGATATTAGGTTGCGCAATGTTATAGTTGAACGACCTGTTCATGTTGAACATCTGCTCCATTTGATATCCTTCCTCTCCTCCAATCTGTAGGATGGGATAACATATTGCATTGGGGTGGGCCGGCATACCGGTCCATTGTGCAAGCTATGTATGCATGTATTTTTAATTTTTCTGCTGAAAATCTGAAATTTATTATTGCAACTAGAGAAGGTCCGGTTGAAGTAACCGACATTTGATCTCTGGTCTAATGGACATACTTGTTAATGATGAAGGTATTCTCAGCACTCTAGTGGCTAAACCATCTAAATCTAAGAAGCGTATGCTTACTAGAGCTTTGTGTAATATAGATGCAGAATGGAATACTCTAGGAAATGCGCTTGCCTTAAAGTGTTTGTTACCCAGATACAGAGTCCTTCATAAGATATTCATTTCAAATGTCTATCCTCATTCTGGTAACAAAACTGAACTCACTACTTTCATGGTTCGAATTCTTCATTCCATTGTTTCTGGAACCAATATATATCTTCTTTCTCTAATTTGTCATTGTATCATTCAATTCCTTCTCCATCCTGGACATAGTGATATCCCTTTCGCTAATCTTATGACTGTGCTGGCTACCCATATTTTAGTGGCTATGCCTGTTGGAGAAGCTCCCATTCAATACCTAAGTTTCAACAACTCCAATATAAACAAAATGAATTTGAGGTTGGCCGCAGGCTAAGTCAATGTGCGTGTTGGTGGAGCTGATGCTGTGAATGAAGAGGAAGGTGATTTACCTCTAGATGACATTAACATGGATGATATTTTTTATGAGATCGAATCCAACTCAGTAGATGATCCTGATTATCAGCCATCTGACTTTGATGTGCGGTTGTGCTCACTTGAGGAGAAGGTAGAAAACATGAATGTATCCCATGATTTGCAATTCAAATATATGCCCAAACATCTTAGGCGCCTTAACAATGGAATTCATAAACTTGATCCTACCATTCTTGCTCCTTCATCGAGTTCTGATTAGTATTTGCTTATCTTGGTTTGTAATAACTTTTATGATACTTGGCTTTCTTTTGTCTTATGGGGTTGAACTTGGTTGAATTTGGTTGAACATGGTTGATTATGCTTGAACATTGCATGTTTATAGATTTCATCTATTAATTATCTTGTTCTTTTCTTCCTCATCACTCTTCTTATTCTTCCTTCTTTATCTACTTCCTCATCTATTGGTTCCTTCCTTTGTCATATTATGACAAAAAAGGTGGAGAATTTTGTCATGTGGATGTGAATTGTGGATGTGGATTGCGGCTAATAAGTGTACATCCATTTGTAAGGGGGAGTAGATGCGAATTTTTGACCTGTTTATAACTGGTACATGATTCTTTAACCAGCTTGTAACTGGTTTATATTGATAACTGGTGCGTATAATGCTTATGTTATTATGAAGTGTGTTTTGTCACAAATTTGACAAAGGGGGAGATTGTAAGTTCTATGGTATCTAGCTCATAGGATTGTTAAAATTTGTAGTGCCAAAACCTCTTGGAATCTATGTCTTGTATAGCGAATCTACATATTCAAGATAGTGGATCTCATGTACAAGGACAAAGGTCTTTATTTTAAGAACTTCAAATGCAAGATTATATGTTCATGTTCAAGTATAACATCAAGTGTGAATTCAATCTTTCAAGCTTCAATAGTTTAAGTTTTCAAAGCTTCGTCCAAGTCAAGACAAAGTTCTTATACTTTGAATCTCAAGCTCAAGCTTCAATGTTAGTCAAATTCAAGCTTCAGAAGTCTCAAGTTCAAGCTTCATCATATGATAAGATATCAAGCTTCGTGAACTTCAAAGAACAACTGTCAACTGAAGCAAAAAAAGAAGATTCAATGTTCATACATCATGAATAAGGTATGAATGACTCTAGATTGACCATAGGGTAGGTCATTTTGTATACATAATTTAATTGAGTCATTTTATAAGTGCATAGACTGTTTCTCGACTAGTCTTGGATTAAGTTCGACTAGTCCTAGCACTAGCTTGACTAGTCCAAGAATTCCTCGACCAGTCCTAAGTTTGTTACTGATTTTTAAAAGTTTTTGTTAAAGGTTTGACAAGTCCTAGAGACTGCTCGACCGGTCGTGTGAACTGTGCTCGACCAGTCCTGTAGGCTCGACTCAAAGCCTAGCAACTAAAAAGAGTCCTACACGACCAGTCGTAGACAGAACTCGACTGGTCGTGGAGGCCACTCGACCGATTGAGCAGGCCCTACGACTAGTCGTGGAACGACCTTATCTTATCGCGCCCAAATTTTTAAAAGTTTGTTGGTCCTACGACCAGTCATGCCGACCTCAGGACCAGTCGAGAGTGTGATTTCTGCACTTATAAATAGAGCACGAATTTCAGAGTTTCATATTCAATTCAAGCTAAATCAATACGCCGCTCTAATAGATAAATTAATGATATTCTTAAGCTATATATTGCTCATTTTATATTCTCTTTAATTAGCTTTCTTTGCATTTGATTTTGTATTCTGCATTCCAATTTTATTTGAAAGATGGATTAAAGGATTCCAATTCTTGGAATCAAAATCAAATCAAGCTGGCCCAAGGTGATTTAATTTAAAATCAATTTAGAACCTAGAACCATTTTACAAGTGAGTGTGAACATTGAACTTCTACGTTGAATTTCTACTCCGATTTGGTTCTTCCGGGCCGCATCAAAAGGAGAATATCCAGATAAGTATCTTACAGTTTTTGTAAATTCATTATTTTAGTTTCATTGAGATTGTACCAGAAAAATCTCTTTGTTTTAGTTCGTCTAAGTTGATCTAGAAAACTCACAGTGTGGGGTTTTTGAATTGTGTAAGCCCACTTGAAAGACACAATTGTGAGGGTTTTAGGTGAACCTTGAAAAACCTATTTTCATAGAGAATGCTAATATCCACTATGTGAGGATATTAGGAGTGGAGTAGTTGTGTGGTTGTTTTACTAAACAGTTGGTGTACACACAAGCGAACTACTATAATTTCTGGTCTTGTGGTGATTGATTGTTTATTTTATTTTGTGGATGTTGAAATTTTCCTTTATGCATTTGTGGAGAATGTGTAATTTCTTTTATGCAAGTGTGGGAATGTTGTAATAGCTTAGTTATTTCCTTTGCTATTTATTTCTTTATTCCTCTGTATCAGTTTGAGTTTTTGATACACAGACCGTTCTAGGAATCAGGTTGTCCTACTATAAACTTTTGGTTTTTGGTGCAAGGTTGTCCTTAGAACAACATCTGTATCAACCTCTAAATACTAGTACTATTGAGGTTGTTTTACATTTCTGCATTGTGGGATTGTTTATTGCTATCAATATTTATATTTGTTTAAATTCCCCTGTTAATTTTTTAATTTGACATAGTCCTATTCACCCCCCCTTCTAGGACTCTTAGCTCGGCCTTTTCAAAACTTAATGAAAGTTTAATATATTCTTGAATCAAAGTAAACTAAACATCAAAATAAACTACAGGTTTCATCTCTTAGCTTTAACTAAGAGATTAGCTTGAGAAGACTAACATCCTAGAAGAAAAACAAAATGATTAACTAGAACCCATGGAAAAATCGAAGTGGAAGAACATGATCGGTGCTCCACCTAGGCCTTCTCTTCCATTATAAACACTAGAAGATGATTTTGAATAGCGTAAGGACTCCTTTAAATAGTTTTACAACTTAAACTTTCACACCGCCTTGAAAAAGTTCGCAAACTGTTTCAAATTTATGCACTGCGCATCTTTGATGACAACTTTGATGTCATTGGAGAGGTCTTTGATGGCATCGAACTATCTTCAATGTCATTGAAAATCGTCAAGAACTGTCCAACGAGTTAAGCCCGAAATTCCTAAATTGTCGATGCTATCAAAGTTTATTTTTGAAATTATTTCATAACTTTCTTTTTTTAGACCCGGAATTTCAAAATATGTTTTTTCTGGCCAATTTTCAGGATTCCTTTCCTTCACTTCAAATATTTGATTCTCTTCATTCCTCACTTGGTTTCCTTGGATCTTTGGCATGTGAATTCTTCAATGATGACTTCCAAATCTCTAATTTTTCATTATCTTTTTTTGAGCTCTAAATTCATCCTTTTAAGCGATATTCTTCATAAGCTTCCAAATTACCTTGCATGATAAAAACTCATATAATTAAATTGAGTTAACACTAATATGCCAAGAAAGCTAATATAATTGAATGGTTAAATATGCAATATTTTACTCTCAATAGTGGGTCATCCATCATGTGAGGCCACACTTTAATGTGGAGCATCTATCATGTGGGGCCCACCTTTGATGTCACTGTGCATTATGTGAGCTCACCGTAATGTAGATCATACATCATGTAGAGCCCCACTTAATTCTAATATGTGTTGCTCATCATGTGAGGTCCACCTTAGAGATATTAAAAAGATAAGAGGGGAGGGTAAGATGGGAATTACTTAAAAAAATTTAAGAACAAACTTATAAAAAAAAATAACAAAAAAATGTTTACTAAAAGAATAAATTTACCCATCACTTATTTAAAAGAATTTTTTAATATTTACTAAAAGAATAAATTTTAAAATTAAAGTTTCATCGAACAATCTATTTCAAACAGAAGAGTCTTTTTTTTTTCTTTTTTTTTTAAATAATAATAAGCAAATAAGATCTTATTAGTACAGATATCAAACGAGCCCTTAAGGGATGCAATGTTAATTGTGAAAAAGTCTGTCTTACACCTTGTTGACCCAATATATTATTGTTTGACCCCTTCCCATGTTTTATATTTGCCAAATGACGGTATTGCAATCCATTTCTTTCCCATTTTATTCGGTTCATTAATTCCATGAATCGTCACTTCATGTAAATTCATGAGGATAGGTAGGGTCCACCATGAAGTTGTGGCTTATCCACACAATCCATCCATTTTATCAGATCATCTTAGGGCACGAGGTCAAAATTGAAGCATATCCAAAGTTACAGATTTTAAAAAGAATATTTATTATGGTTTCTTGCTTCCTCTTATATATGTATATGAATGATGAGGTCATCCAAGCTCATGTCCTTTCTCTTATACTTTAGAGAATTTTTATTATCTGTTCAAGATAATGAAAGTTTCTTAATTATTATAATAGCTTAGAAAGCCTCATCAATCATCATACCTTCAGATGATATTTTATGAGCAATCTTTCGTACATCATATACCTGATATATCACGGACTTATCATCCGACATTCTAAAATTAATATAATGACTAGCTACATATTTTTTTGTTCTAGCATGCTTTGCCTGAATTTCTTTTCAAGATGCTCCCACAGCTCTTTGGTAGTGGATTAATGACAATAGATATCATAGTTTTCATTTGTTATAACATAGATAATATGATTTTTGTACAGATAGTCACCGTTCTTACATTTTGATTGATTAAAAACTGTTGTTGGTTCATTTTCCTCAAAGGATGGGGTAGATTCTTTGGTAACGTAAATTAGCTTGAGGGTAGTGAGATAGAACTCCATTTTCTGCTATCATTTCTTAAAGTTCTTCCAATAAAAAAATTTTGATTCTAGAATTCTTAAACACAGTAGCAATAGTTTTGATATTTTTGAGAGAGAAATCTGTCTTTAAATTATTGATTATAATATACCAAGATATAGTAGAAAATTCAAAATTAAAAAATAATAACTAATAAAATAAGAATCTTGAGAGCTGGGGCATGTTACCGTTGTTGTCTTAAAGACAATTTTTCCTCACAGGAAGACGATCCCTGATGTACTCGGCTCCAATAAGTATGCTTCTGGGATACAACAGTTCTCCTCTAAGATTAGCAGCTTTGATTAGGTGCACTCATGATCTTAGCCACACAAACCCAAGATTGCTCGTACTCATTTGTCCAAACAGAATTTGTAAAAAAAAGCATAGAGAAAAACCAGAGAGAATGAAGAATTTTTTAATGGATTTGTAATCAAGAGGAGATGTCTTTATAAAGGAAAAATAGGTAGTCATTTGAGCTTGAGATGCATGCGAGCAACGTAATAATTGTATGTTCTCTCATTAATTATAAGGTAGGTGCAAGATAACTCTGTCTTCATGTCCATGAGTAAGAAAAAAAATATGCGTAGAAAAAGAAAGAAAGAAAGTGTCGATTAAAGACACATCATACCGTGCCAAGCTATGACCCCGACCGCGGCCCCCGTAGTTGTGTGAGGTTACTCCCATGGCATACCCTTGTTTTCGAATACAAAGAATTAGTGAGAGGTTTTAATATAAAAACTTAATTTTGTTAACAGCTTTTTAATATTAGACGAAATTAAACACAGTTAAGGTAAGTGGGTTGATAAAGACAAAATTTAATTTTTTCTGGAATTTTCAAATATTCCTTTTTAACCATTTTAATCTAACAATATGACAGTGCAAATATTTGATCTAATATGTTTTAACGGCCAGTATCTATTAGAT
Organism: Magnolia sinica; assembly: GCF_029962835.1. NCBI lineage: Eukaryota > Viridiplantae > Streptophyta > Magnoliopsida > Magnoliales > Magnoliaceae > Magnolia > Magnolia sinica. The sequence goes on from NC_080581.1 coordinate 25,681,797, forward strand.
AGATCCACCCATCAAATTTCAATTTCCCATTTTAATCAAATGGCTGGGACTATCCCATCAAAGTTTTATTTGGACCATTTTACCATCCAAAGTAGAGAAAACAATTTTTATGGCATCAATTGTTCCATTTATAGGGTGGAGATCGATGGGGGCATACTTTTCAAACAGAAAGAGACAGGGCATTGATTCTGTCCGTAGACTTATTTTTTCAGTGTGTAAGGAGAAGACAACGCATCGTGTTTTTCATTTTTCATTTTCTTTATCTTTTTTCTTTTTTTGTAAATTCTTTTTTGACTTGACTTCTTTTCCTATAGGATGAACATGGGGGTAGACTTATTTTTTCAGTGTGCAAGGAGAAGACAACGCATCGTGTTTTTCATTTTTCATTTTATTTATCGTTCTTTCTTTTTTGACTTGACTTCTTTTCCTATAGGATGAAGATGGGGGTAGACTTATTTTTTCAGTGTGTAAGGAGAAGACAATGCATCGTGTTTTTCATTTTTCATTTTTCATTTTCTTTATCGTTTTTTTTTTTCTTAATTCTTTTTTGACTTAACTTCTTTTCGCATGGGATGAAGATGGGGCAACTACATGGATGTCATGCCCGCTATGCGCAACTGAATTCCGGCCATGATTGTCAGCCACCATTTTTACTGTCAGATCTAGGATGGAGGCTTGTCCTCCTAAATGTGTGGTTGATTTAAACAGGCCATTGGTTTCCCTGTTTCTGCTTTTATTAGGTGGTTGCATCAATCTCAGTGCAAAGATATTTACATGTCTATTCAATTGTACAATCTGTAGTCCAACAGTTTATTGAAAACATTAATGGAAAAACATGTAGTAGAATATTTTTATTAGTAAGATATAGGTATAGATGTTGAATCGGTGGAATGATTAAAGCTGGCAATGGGTTAAGCCTGGGCTAGGAAAAATCGATATTTTGCGTAGGCCTGAGCCAACTGCAGCTCATTGCCGTCCGTGTGGTGACGATTTACCTGAAGGCTAGTTTTGGTGCTACAATATATTTCTTATGATGCATGGCAGGTGTTTAATCGACCCGATACTGTTGTGATGTTTGGGGCTGGTTCCTACCTTATGCTTTATATTGGTGTGATCCTTGTTGTGTCAGGCGCTGTAAGGTCCACCTTGATGTATGTATTTTGCATCAACACCATCCATCCATTTTTCCAGCTCATTTTAGTGAATGAGCTCAAAATTGAAGCAGATCCAAAGCTCACCACAGGAAATGATGGAGATTGAACACACCACCATTAAAAACTTCTTGGCAGCCACAAAAGTTTTAGATCAAGATGATATTTGTCTTTCCCTTCATCCATGTGTATGCGATAGTATGAACAGGTTGGATGGCAAATGAGCAAGAGCATCACGATCGGTCATAGGAAGGTATGAATGGTTGGTGTCATAATTCCCACTGTTTATTGTCGTGTGGTTCATTTAAGCTTTTGGATTGCCTTTTTTTTTTTTTTTGGCTCCTGCCCTGAAATGAACAGGTAAAAATGATTGATGGAATTGATATAAAATACATACATCAGTGGGTTTCACAATGGGTTGGTGTCATAATTCCCACTGTTTACGTAATGAACCTATAAGGAAAGTGGATTGCCTACTGAGTAAACACTGTCGGGTTCAACGTGATTTATATATTTTATCCACTCTGTTCATCCATTTTAACAGATAATTTTATGGCTTGAGACTAAAGATGAAGTATATCGAAATCTCAAGTGGAGTACTACACCGCAGGAAAGAGTGTGAATTGAAATTCCACCGTTGAAAAATTTTCATGGGCCACAGAAGTTTTAGATCAAGATGTTATTTGTTTTTTCCCTTCATCCATATCTATGTGATCTTATTAACAGGTTGGATGACAAATAAAAATCACTTTGAGCCCTAGAAAGTTTTTAATGGTGGAAGTCATTATTCCCACTGTTTCCTGTGGTGTGGTCCACTGGAGCCATGGATATGCTTCAATTTTTGGCTTAACCACTAAAATGGGCTGGAGAAATGATGGACAGTGTAAATAAACTATATACATTAACAGTGGGCCCAACTGAGTTTACTCAGTATGAGAAAAGCCTACTGAGTAACTCAGTAGGCAATCCGATTTCACTTCTAAGAGCCGTGGGGTCCGAAGCAACAGGTGGATCTGAATTTCTTCCTACCTCCATGAGGGTATTTTGAGATGTTTGTAGCAGACCTGGTGGTGTAGATATTCAATCTAACATGTTCTAACCATCAATACTACACATGTTAGACAATCTCATCCATCAATTTTCTCCAAGTTTCCATGCTAATTAATAAACAGCTGGGACATCCTATTAAAGTTTGATTTGGACCATTTTACCATCCAAAGTAGATAAAACTATTTGGATAGTAATCAATTGATACACCTTCATTTCACAGAAGAGATGGCTTTATCATGTTCAGGTTCCATTGGCTACACCATACCATCCCAGGATTCATATAAGAGATGGGGCATGGTTTCTCCTTGGCCAAAATTACTTTTCAAGTTGGCTGAGACAGGGCATTGCTGTTGTCCCTACACTTTTTCAGTGGTTGGAGAAGATAAGCCATGACTTCTGTAGCTAGACTTGACTTCCTTGTACGTTAGATGAAGACCACGTGTATGGTGAGGCAGTGCATCTGCTTTCTCAATAGATTTGCATGTGTTTTCACATTGGATGAAGACCGGGAGCGAACCCGAAAAACAAGACTTGCGATTAGTCAATATCCAATGAGAAAATTCTTCTCTAATGAGCCTTCGGTCGAAGAAAATTGTGGATCCATTCATCTGTGCCATGTGTATGGTGAGTGTTAGTTAATTAATACTTTATTTTCAATAAATTTTAATTATACAATGCCTAGTATTATTTACACCAACCTTGTGCTAATTATGCCAGGATGGCTCCTCCGCAGATCTCTAGTAGAACAAGTCTAATTTGATGAGGGTTATGCATTTTGTGATGAGAGCTGCCATCAACCTGTCCAGCAGCGGTTCCCCTCGATAGAATAAGCTTATTCTACAGGTCAATTGGTTCTCATCATGAGACCACTTTGGAATGCTGGGCGATACTCCAAGTTAGTGCCACTAGATGTATGATTCAAACGGCTAATATGAGGGCTATTTCAAAAAGGAAGACCGATCGATTACACAGCTTACTTTGGTCTTTTTATAAGGGAGTCAAAAAAAAAAAAAAAGCAAAAGCAAAAGAAATCGAAAAAGAAATCTTTGCTCATCATACATTCTTTGGAATCTGAGTTAGTCTTTTACCCTGCTACCTCTGCTCAGTTCTTTTATTACAATGAAATTCGTGGAGCCTTTGGAAGATTGAAATGGGGCCCACCTACATACTTAACATTGTTGATCAATACCATCAAACAATTTTCCATCTCCTTTTATATCATTGGACAAAAAATGAGGTGGATCTGAGTGGTAGATGGGCCGTAGAAACGCTCAGTAGTAGATAAACTATGGACAATTAAATGGAATCTAAGAAAGAATGGACCACTTGATTATTAGTAAGATGTTGATATTGATGTTACATTTGTGGAATGATTAAAGCTGGCAATGGGCCAAGCCTGTGCTAGCAAAAATTAATATTTTCAGTAGGCTTGCTCATTGCCGTCTATTATCAGCTATTTTGACCACTAGTTTAATTGAAACTCCATGAGGTGATGAGTGACCTGCACACTAGTTTTGGTTCTGCAATATTTCTTATAATGCATGGCAGGTGGTTAATGGACCCGAGACTGCCTGTGATGTTTGGGGCTCGTTCCTAGCTGATACTTTGTATTGGTGTGATCCTGGTTGTTAGAAGTCTATTGCCTGGTAGCAGCATTGTGGGGTCCACTGTGATATATGTATTTTGCATCAATGTCATCCATCTATTTCGCCAGCTCATTTTACGGTATGAGCCCAAAATTGAAGCAAATTCGAAACTCAAGTGGACCACACTACAAGAAATGATGGAGATTGAACACCCCACCATTAAAAACTTCTCGGTGGCCATAAAAGTTTTAGATCAAGCTGATATTTGTGTTTCCCTTTGTCTAGGTTTGTGTGACGGTACGAACAAGTTAGATGGAAAATAAGCATAACCATCACGATGGGTCATTGGAAGGTTTCAATGGTTGGTGTCATAAAATAAGGTGGCAAAATTGGTTGATGGCGTTGATATAAAACACATACATTACAATGGGTCTCACAGAGTCTCTTTGGCAGGGTTATCAGGGAATCTGCTTCCCTTGCTATAATGAACTAACATATTAAACTTCTTAAAGTTGCAGGGTCCAAAGCAACGGCTGGATATAAAAGTTCTTCCTACTGTGAGGATATTTTGAGATGTTTGGGGTAGATCTGGTCGTGTAGATATTCAATCTAACATATTCTAACCATCAACTATACATGTTTGATTTGGACCATTTCACTGTCGAAAGTAGGGGAGACTATTTGGATAATAATCAATTGATACATCTTCATTTTAATTGTAATGTGAAGAGATGACTTTATCATGCTCAGGTTCCATGGGCTATACCATACCATATGAGGATTCTCAGAGTCAAGCCGATTAGTCTTAACAAGTTTAAATCCATTGGCTGGAGATAGGTGTTGGGGGACCGTTGAAGCAAACCCCGAATTTGAATCAAACAAGCGAAGGATAAACGCAACAAAGTATGCAGAGAAACATACAGTTTTATATGAAAAATTTTTACAAAAAAAAACCACAACATAAAACGACAAACAAATCCATTGTGAAGAACAAATTACAAGAAATTAGATGAACTTATAAATGCAAAATCCTTCATAAAACTCCAACCTCCCTTCAAAACCCTCTTAGAAATGTTTAAGCTCTCTTAATAATATCCTAACTCGCATTACACCTATATTTATAGCATAACACTCGGAATAAGAAACAATTTGCACAATTATGCAAAAATGAACGCACTGTTGATCAAGCAACCTTCGATCGATCAAGAGCCACATGTTCAATCGCTTGAACATGCTCAAAAGGGTTCACAGAATTTACAAATATTATCTCAAAATAATTGGTCGCTCGAACCTCCCTGGTCGATCAACTGAACATGTCCAAAACTGTACAAAGATCAATCTGTATAATCCGGGGCTCGATTGATTGATCAGTTTGGTCGATCGATCAAGACTCCTGTTTCATGTACATATTGAATACATCTAGACAACAATCTCCACCATGGCTTCTATCATAATGAACCACAACTTGAAGCTCCATCTCTAATCGCCTCCATCATATCTTCACCATTATCTCTGCTTTTCACGCACACTTCGTATTCATCAAACCTTTGCTAGACCTAAAGAAGTTCAACATAATTTGAACTTCTCTATCGGAACCACCTTTGTAAGTATATTCATTAGATTTACGCTCATGTGGATCTTCTTAAGAGTAACACCGCATTCCTCAAGCATTTGTCGGATAAAATTATGACGACATCAATATGTTTAGTTCTAAAGTATTAAACTGAATTCTTTCCCTAGTTGATCCTGCTTTCACTATCACAATTAACCGACACGACCTCCTACTGAAGCTCCAACTCATTCATCATTTCACACAATCAAACATCTTCCTTTAAAGCCTTTGTCACTGCTATATACTCAGCTTCGTTTGTGGAAAGAGAAACCACACACTGAAGCTTCGACATCCAACTGATCGCTCCACCCGCTAACACAAACGAGTAACCAAAAGTCAACCATCTATTATCCATATTTCCTGGGTAATCTATGTGCACATATCCTACCAAAACTTCTTCTAATTTTTCAAGTGTCAACACGTAGTTCGTTGTACCTCATAGATAACGAAGTAGCCATTCCACTACATTCTAATGCTATTTGTCGAGATTTGACATGTATCTTCTAAAAACACCAACTGCATGTGAAATGTTCGGTCTTTTAGAGACCATGACATACATCAAACTGCCAAGTGCACTCGATTAGGGCACACGAGACATAAATTACTTTTCTTCATCTGTAATGGGACACTGCTCTAAAGAAAGTCGAAAGTGAGCATATGGGGTGTAATAACTGGTTTAGCCATGCCCATTTTAAACTTTCAATACCTTCTTAAGATATTTTGTTTAAGATAACTTTAATATGCTCCTCTCCCTATCTTTGTGTATATCAATGTCGAAAATTCTCTTTGTACCGCTAAATCTTTTATTTCGAATGTCCATGATAACTGAGTCTTTAATATATTGATTTCAGACACGGTCTGGCTGACGATAAACATCTGATCAACATATGATACAAGTAAAATGAATCCTCCACCACTAAGTATCTTAAAATAGACATAATGATCATATTCACATCTGGTAAACCCTGACTCGTCATGAAAATATCAAATTTCTTATACCACTGTCTAGGCAATTATTTCAAGCTTTACAATGACCTCCTCAGCTTGCAAACCTTATTTTCTGACCCCCTATATCTTGAACTCATTTGGTTGCTTCATGTTGATCTGCTATACCGATTCCTCATGTAAGAAAATAGTCTTTACATCAATTTGTTCCAGTTTCATATTATATTGGACAATTATCGCTAACACACTGTCACACCCCAAACTCGGAAACCGGACTCACAAAATTTTCTATCGCTGCTGACAGCCTCCATAGTACCCCATTCTCGGCTCCCAGTGTACATACGCCAGATTCCGGTCCTGGGATCCTACAAGGAGGATTTTTCAACGTACATTTATCTCATAATAAGCATAACCACAAGATTACTTGAATCACAAAGGCAACATCATCATCACATATCCACTAATATAATCATTTGAGTACAATGCTGAAAGGGAAATACATAAATCGAAAATCAAGCTCTAGAAGACCGCTGCACGCTCCAAGCTCAACACTTTTGTGACCTAACACCACCTGCACGCATCTATCGTGCATAAGCTTATGAAAGCTTAGTGGGTGGTGAAAGTGTGTGCACAAGATAAGTGCTAAGTAAGCAATATCAGAGTAATCAGAGTAAGTGGAAATACTAACAAGTCCATAAATCATACAATATCAGAAATATTAGCAAGTTCGTAAATCATATGATATCAGAGTAAGTGGAAATATACTGATAAGTCCATGAGTGCCATCAACTGTACCAAGGCTATCTGATGCAAGGCATGAATGCTAACAACAATATCAATATAGAAACATGATAACCCAAAATGCTAAATGTCACGCCCCAAACTTAGAAACCGAGCTCACAAAATTCCCGATCTCCAAATCCGGTGCCGACAGCCTCCGTAGTACCCCATTCTCAGCTCCCAGCGTGCATGCGCCGAATTCCGATCTTGGGATCCTACAAGGAGGATTTTGCAACGTGCATTTATCTCATAAGAAGCATAACCACAAGTATACCAAAATCACAAGAACAACATCATCATCACATATCCACTAATATAAATATTTGAATACAATGTAGAAAGGTAAATACATATGCCAAAAATCAAAGCTCTAGAAATCCACTGCTTGCTCCAAGCTCAACGCTGCTGCAACCTAACGCCACCTGCAGCATCTATCGTGCATAAGCTTATAGAAAGCTTAGTGGGTGGTGAAAGTGTGTGCACAAGGTAAGTGCCCAGTAAGCAATATCAGAGTAAATACTAACAAGCCCATAAAGCATACAATATCAGAAATACTAGTAAGTTTATAAATCATATGATATTAGAGTAATGTGAAGACATGCTAATAGGCCCATAAATACCATCGGCCTTATCCAGGCTATGTGATGCAAAAATATAATAAACCAATATCATATATTGATGAAGGAATGTAGATCAGCTATGCAATGCGGAGGCAGTAAGCTAAATACTATGTGTTGAGGATGCAATGCAATATGTGATGTGAATGAAATGACTAAGCTGAACTGTAAAGTCGGGATGGTAGTACGTAGTATCGCAAGCTACGGGGTCCATCACAAGGGACTTCTATCCAAACCAGTCTCATACCTAAATTTGGATAGTCAAACTCAATGTGGTAAACTCCTGGTCTCAGGTTAGTCGCGCGCCCAACCGAAATCCTGGCCATGCGAAGGTACACGTAACAAATAGTTACGCACCACCAACCCGAGTGGATAGTGAATGAATAAATGAATGAATATGCAATTTATGCTCAATAAGTCCACATATCAGTACGGTTCCTCTCTAGGAAATCACCGGGGTCTATTACACTCCAAACCAGATTGCCGCCTCATCATGCGCAACAAGGTGAGTGGAAAAGACCTCACTATCCGCCTGCCAATATCGGGCCCGGATCGTCGATAGCGAACCCATTCCTCGAGCTGGTCAGACTCAGCCTAGTATTATCCCCTCCTCTCGGGTAGGTAAGGCTGTACCCCCTTCCAACCGACCACGACACAGTGGGAGACGCGGCCTAACAGTATACGACCCTCATGCGCTCATGTATCCACTCGGTCTAGACGTTGGAGCAACCTCTAGAACCAAGAGGGTTTAGAGACTTTCACCCAGGGATATCTATAGCACCCTATGTAGAACAGATTTTCGGTGTCCCATCTGGCCATCCACGAGATACCTGTGGAGGCTACAGCCCTGATGTCGCTAGGGCGTACGGTGGTCATGTCACATAAATGCAAGATGCATGAGTCACACAGTCCAATCATGCATCAATCCTGCGCATACCGTGCGCTCAGGTGAGACAATCTCTGCCTATCAGGGAGTCTCATAACAACCTGCCCAATGACATATGCAATGGTCAATCACATCTCATAACAAACATGCAGATGATGCGTATGGGCATGTGTCATGATGCTATGCGGTCACATACTCATAATCGGTATCAATATCGACATCGACAATTGACCTCGACAATGTGGACATTTAACCAACATTACCCCCAAGGAATGGCCCACATAGAGTCTAACGTATAGTGGACTCATGGCCTCACACAAGGGCCAAATATACAACATCATAGGCCTCACTCAAGAGCTTAATACTCATCATAATGGGCCTTTCACATGGGCCTAACATACATCACAATGGGCTTCATCGCCTAGCCCTCAAATGCATCACAATGGGCTTCATCACATAGACCTCACATACATTACATAGGCCTCAAATGCATCAAGCCGAGGCCGAATGCTCATCAGAATGGGCCTCAATAGTAAGAATCGGCGATCAGAATCAGCCTTGATAATCGGCCATAACAATCGGAATTGATCGATAATCGGCTATCGTCCACGACAAATCAGAATCGGTAATTGGCAATCGATGAGAATGGGCCTAACAAGGCCCAAGGGAAGGTCACAATGTGGACATTCAACCACCACTGCCCATCAATGTGGACATTTAACCATCATTGCTTCCAAGGAGTGGCCCACATAAACATTATTACATACATCATTGCAAAATCACACATCACATCGGGCCTTGAATACACAACAGGCGAGCCCTGCACTTGGGCCTCAAATACATAACAGGTGAGCCCTGCACCTGGGCCTCAAAACAACAGGTGGGTCACAACCCATGGGCCTAATGCTTATCATAATGGGCCTCATTAAATGGGCTACAAAGCATCACAATGGCCACGCCATATGGGCCGAAAACACATCTCATTGGGCCTTACCAAATGGACCGGAAATATATCACAATGGGCCACAACATATGGGCTAAAAATACATCTCAATGGGCCACGACCCATCGGCCTAATACACATCTCAATGGGCCATATTATATGGCTTAATACACATCACAATGGGCTACATCAATGGGCCACACTAATGGGCCGTACTAATGAGCCCCATAAATATATCAAGGTAGGCCTCACAGATGGGTCACAAGCATATCAAGGTGGGCACCTCGAATGGACCAAAAAATACATCAAAGTGGGCCCGACAAATGGCCAAAAATTACATCAAAGTGGCCTTAACAACATACCTCATACACATCAAGGTGGGCCTCAACAACGGGCCATAAATACATCAAGATGGGTCCTCATATGGCAAGTGGGCCACATCACATGGAATATATGTACCTCAAATGAGCTACACCAATGGGCCTCATGTATATCAAATGGGCCTCAACTCACGGGCCCTAATACATCACAATGGGCCTCGACTCATGGGCCCCAAATACATCACAATGAGCCTTACCAAATGGGTCGAAAATACATCACAATGGGCCTCGTAACATGGGCCTCATACATATACCAAGGTGGGCCTCAATGGACGGCCACAAATAAATCAAAATATATGTATATAATATATACAAATGAATCATATCAAAAGATCAACTGGACCGCACTCCAAATATCAATGGTGACAATGATTTCCACTGTTAAAAATCCTACAGGGGCTCATCGTTATGTATTTTTGGGATCCAACCTATTTATAAGTTAACATGGAGGTAGATGAAGGCAACACATCATCTTGATCGGAACTGCCATGGCCCTTAAGAAGTTTTGAACGGTGAATGTCACTATCCCCACTATTTAAATGGTGGGGTCCACTTGAACTTTGGATTTAACTCACTCATTTACTCATGCCATAAAATGATCTCGCAAGTGGTTGGACGGCATGGATACAACACATGCGTCATGGTGGGCCTCACCACCCAAATAGTGGGCCGTGAAGATAAAACACATACATCCTGATGGTACCTGCATGTCGAATAGTAGTGGGACCCACAGAGCTGGACGGTGTGGATTGTATCCACATGTGCAACAGGTCCCACGGACCTAGCTGAAACCAATGGAGCAGCTACCTAGCTGTTGAACGTGCAGCCTCAGCTGCTTTAAAAAGAGCAGAGGTGGGTCCCACGTAGGGGCCACCATATATATATATATTTAATATATTAAAAAGCTAGCTGTTGTACATGCAGCTTTTCTGCATTAAAAGGGAGAGGTGAGTGCCACGTAGGGCCCACCATCATGAATGTATAATATATAATATCTAATATACAATATATAATATATAATATAATATAATATAATATATATATATATATATTATATACCAAAGCAACGTCCAGGCCCTTGGACGGCCTGGACAGCCACATACATCAAAGAGGGCCCCACACGGGCGTGGTCCCACCGTCCAAGGACGGTGGATACGTGGCATGCATCATGGTGGGGCCATCTAAATGGATGGACGGAGTAGATGGGTCTATGGACCCCACCGACGTTCACACATCACTGTTAGCCACCAGTACAAGGGAATAAATGCCAAACCTCAGCGTTGAAAAGATGTATCATTCACTCAGCCTACCATTTGAGCTACGGACATGGGTCCCACCATCTGGACGGTCTTGATCTCACGGGGGACCCACAGGACTGCTGACGTCAGATGGCAGTGGGTCCCACCATCAAAATAGGTGGACGGCATGTGTAAAACACATACAGCATGGCTGGGATCCACCGTCCATAGGCTGGACGGTGGATGCAGCGCATCCTCAAGGTGGCCCCACCGTCAAGATACGGCTTGGATGGGTCCCACGTGATGGGCTATCCCCCTGTATAATAATATAATATATTTTATTTTATTTGATGCAGCAGGTGATTACACCCCACTGCCAGCTAACACTTCACTGACAGCCCCTCCCTCCACCGTCAGTTCATGCTTCAACGACAGCCACACTCACTGTCAGTTACGTCCAACGGCCCTGGACGGACGGTGCAGATATACACCTCATCAAGGTGGGTCCCACATGGCCCACCTGCTTTGGACCCAAAACTTCTGTAAAATTCAAAAAGGATTTCAATGGTAGACATTAATCCCACTGTTTCCTGTGACGTGGGCCACTTGAGCTCTATATACAACTGATTTTTGAGGGGGCCCACTGTCCCAAGGGAGACTTACCAAATGCATGGTGTTGATGCCAAACAAACATCACAGTGGGGCCCACGGTTGGGACCCACGTCCCTGCCCGTTTTACAAGCAGCAGAGCTGCAGCGTCCTGGACGGACGTCAGCAGCCAGCGGTGTCAGCCCTGACTATATAAATTTTAGTTTATTTATTTTTATTTTTATTTTTGTTTTCTTATGGTTTTTCATAGGTGGGGTCCGCATCAGTAAAATCCAACCCAACCATTGGTGTCTACGGTCCAAGACAGACCCATCAAGCCCAATATCTGACATGTTTTGGGGTACAAAAACATCGGGGTGATTTTCAACGCTAACAGTACTATTTTTTTATGCTATGGCCCGCCAGATAGTCGGATTGGCTTTATTTTTTGGCTCAACGCCTAAAATAATCTGGGAAATAGGATTGACGGCGTGGATTGCATTCATACGTCAAGGTGGGGCCTACACGAGCGGCCACTCAAAAGTTGGAATCAAGCAAACATTTTTGCTTGACAGGTGGTCTGTACACCACACCGTCAGTTCACATTCCTCTTCATGGCCTCGTCCAGTGTCCCTGGACGCTGGACGGTTTGAATGCACCACATGTCTAAGGTGGGTCCCACCTACAAGTGTGTTAAGGAGAGGTGGGCCTGTAGGTGGGACCTTACCCAGGTGGGCCACCAAATGGCGGGATGGTGTGGATGAGACATACATCAAGGTGGGGTCCATCCGAGTGGGCCACACGGCCACACCATCACAAAGAAATAAGGAAAGAGAGAGAAAGAAGCACTCGCCTCAAGATATTGAACTTCTCCTTCCTCCAATAAGTCTTAAAGCTCCAAAGAGGTTGATTTAACGGTCGAGATGGGGCTTGGATGGTGGAGATGGGAGGTAGGAAAGTGGGCCACACAAGCTCTCTCTCCCATGGAAGCTTGGACGTGAGTTGCTCTCATGGAGCTTGAGAGAAATGAGAGAGAAATGAGAGAGAGAGAGAGGTGATAGGTGAGAGATGTGAGTGATGGATAAGTGTACTTGATGGGTGGAGAGAGAGAGAGAGTATTGACTTTTGGGGTTGCTTGAGGATGGGTGTTTGTACTTGACATGATGGGATGAGGTACTTGACACTTAATGCGATTGATGGGACATTCTCTTGGGATTGCAACGCGCGACGTTTTTCTCAAACCAAACGAGGGCCCACATCTCCTAGCCTGGGTATCATCTCGGCGTGCAAGACACGGCATCACAATCGCGGCGATGGCACGGTCGCACTGGTACAAGTCTCGGGTCGAATCGACTCTAAAATACGGGATACAACTCAGGATCGCACGCCACTGTTATTTATGGGTCGTGGGTCACCGAAATTCGACTGGGAGGACCGCGAAAGCCTACGGAACGGTAAGTGCTAGGATACGGGTCTTACACTAAATGCTGCGGATGCAATGTAATATATGGTGTGAATGACATGAATAAGCTAGAGTGAATTTGGGATGATAGTACGTAGTATCGCAGGCTATGGGGTCCATCACAAGAGACTTCTATCCAAACCAGTCCCATACTTAAATTTGTATAGTCAAACTCAATGTGGTAAACTCCTAATCTCAGGTTAGTCGTGCGCCCCAACTGAAATCCTTGCCATAATGAAGGTACACAACAATTAGTTGCGCACCACCAGCCCGAGTGGATAGTGAATGAATGAATGAATGAGCATGCAACTCCTACTCAATAAGTCCACATATCAGTAGGTTCCTCTCTAGGAAATCACCGGGGTCTATTACACTCTAAACCAAATTGTCGCCCTATCGTGCGCAACAAGGTGAGTGGAAGAGACCTCACCATCTGTCTGCCAATATCAGGCCCGACTCGTCGATAGTGGACCCATTCCTCGAGCTGGTCAGACTCAGCCTAGCATTGCCCACTCCTCTCGGGTAGGTAAGGTCGTACCCCCTTCTAATCGACCACAACATAGTGGGAGATGCAGCCTAACGGTATATGACCCTCATGCGCTCATGCATCCACTTGGTCTAGACGTTGGAGCAACCTTTGGAACCAAGAGGGTTTAGGGACTTTCACCCAGGGATATCTATAGCACCTCATGTAGAACAGATTTTTGGTGTCCCATCTGGCCATCCACGATATGCTTGTGGAGGCTACGGCCCTGATGTCGCTAGGGTGTACAGTAATCACAGCACACAATGCAAGATGCATGAGTCATACAATTCAGTCATGCATCAATCCTGCGCATACCGTGCGCTCATGTGAGATGATCTCCACCTATCGGGGAGTCTCATGAACAACCTGCCCTATGACATATGCAATGATCAATCACATCTCATAACAAACATGCAGATGATGCGTATGGGCGTGTATTAAGATGCCATGCTATCACATACTCATAATTGGTATTAATAACCGGCCTCAATAATCGGCATCGACAATCGACCTCGACAATGTGGACATTTAACCAACATTGCCCACAAGGGGTGGCCCACATAGAGCCTAACATATAGTGGACCCATGGCCTCACAAAGGACCTAATATATAACACCATAGGCCTCACTCAAGAGCTTAATACATATCACGATGGGCCTTTCACATGGGCCTAACATGCGTCACAATGGGCTCCATTGCCTAGCCCTCAAATGCATCATAATGGGCCTCATCACATAGGTCTCATATAGATCACATTGGGCCTTAAACATGGGCTGAATACACATCACAACGGGCCCCAACTACGAGTCGCATATATATTACATAAGTCTCGAAAATCGGCCTCAGCAATCGAAATTGGTTACGACAATCGAAATCAGCCTCAACAATCAGAATCGACACTCAGAATCGGAATCGGCCTCGATACTCGGCCTCATTAATCGGAATCGGCCTCGATAATCGGAATCGGCTTATACAATCGGCCTCGACAAATCAGAATCATCCTCGATACTTGGCCTTGACAATCGGAATTGGCCTCGATACTTGGCCTCGACAATTAGAATTGGCCTTGACAATCGGAATCAGCCTTGATACTTGGCCTCGACAATCAGAATCGGCCTCGACAAATCAGAATCGGCCTCGATACTTAGCCTCGACAATCAGCATCGGCCTCAATCCTCGACCTCGACAATTGGAATCGGTCTATATAATCAGCCTCGACAAATCCGAATCGGCCTCGAACTCGGCCTCGACAATCAGAATCGACCTATACAATCAGCCTCGACAATCGGAATCGGCATATACAATCGGCCTCGATAAATCAGAATAGGCCTCGATACTCGGCCTCGACAATCAGAATCGGCCTATACAATCGGCCTTGACAATCAGAATCGGCTTATACAATCGACATCGACAAATCAGAATCGGCCTCGATAATGGAATCGACCTATACAATTGGCCTCGACAATCAGAATTGGCCTATACAATCGACTTCGACAAATCAAAAATCGGCCTCGACAATCAGAATCGGCCTCGATACTCTGCCTCGACAATCAAAATCAGCTTATATAATCAGCCTCGATAATCAGAATCCGCCTCGATACTCGGCCTCGACAATCGGAATCGGCCTCGACAAATCAGGATCGGCCTCAACAATCAGAATCGCCTATACAATCGGCCTCGACGATCGGAATCGGCTTATACAATTGGCCTCGACAAATTAGAATTGGCCTCGATACTCGGCCTCAACAATCAAAATCGGCCTATACAATCAGCCTTGACAATCGGAATCGGCCTCGACAATCCGCATATAAATAAGGCGGGGTCCATAGATGAACAACCGATCAACCATAATATAAAGATCTGCCGTTGGCCGTGGTTATATCAAATCCGATAGCATGGAGCCATCCGTTTATGGTGAATGGGGTGATAAGGCCTAAAGGAAGGTCACAATGTGGACATTCAACCATCATTGCCCATCAATGTGGACATTTAACCAACATCGCTCCCAAGGAGTGGTCCACATAGAGTCATACGTATAGTGGGCCCATGGCCCCACACAAGGGCTTAATATACATCGCCATGGGCCTCACTCATGGGCCACGTATACATCACATTGGGCCATGCTCATGGGCCTCAAATACATCACAATGGGCCTCGACGCTGGGCCTCATATACATTGAGTGGGCCGCATCATATGGGCCTCATACATATCAAGTGGGCCATATCACATGGGCTGCACCAGTGGGCCTCATATACATCAAGTGGACTGCATCCACGGGCCACACCAATGGGCTTCATATACATCAAGTCGGGCCCACCCATATGTATTTCGAGATCCGACCTATTCATAAGTTAACATAGAGGTAAATGAAGTGAAAACTAAATATCAGTTTGAGTGGAAGCTGCTATGGCTCCTAAGAAGTTTGAAAGGTGGATGTCACTGTGCCCCACTATTATTGCAAATGGTGGGGTCCACTTGAACTTTAGATCTGGCTCATCCTTTCGCTCATGCCATAAAATGATATCTCAAAGTGCTTGGATGGTATGGATATAACGCAATGCATCATGGTGGGCCCCACCATCCAAACAGTGGACGATGTAGATAAAACACATACATCATTGGGGCCCACACCACAGGGAAGAATCACATACATTTGGAGTGGGTCCCACTGTCAGAACAGCTTGGATGTACATGCACATCACGTGGGACCTGCAGAACTTGTTGTCGTTCAAAGAGAGAGCAGCCACATAGGTGCTGTACGTGCAACATGGCTGCCTCTTTTTAAAAAAAAAAACAGAGGTGGGTTCCACGTAGGGCCCACCACATCATTTAATATGTGATATTATATTATATTATAATATAATATATAATATATCATATTATGTATTATATTATATTAATATAATATAATAATATTATATTAATATTTAGACAACGTCCAGGCCCTGGACAGCCTAGACATACACATACATCAAGGGTAGCCCCACACGTGGGGTGGGTCCCACTGTCCAGGGATGGTGGAGACCCCATGCATCACGGTGTGACCCATTTAAATGGGTGGCCGATGTGGGTGGGTCCCATGGACCCCACTGTCTGTTCACACCTCACTGTTAACCACTCCCACCGTCAGTCACACTTCATTGTTAGCCACTCCCACTGTCAGTGTTGAAACGAGGTATCTTTCACTCAGTTTGCCACTTGAGTTATGGATCTGGGTGGATAAATACATCAAGGAGGGCCCCACCCATACGTGTGGGGTGGGCCACGTCCTAGATGGATGGGATGACATACAAACATCATGGTGTATCCCGCATGGATGGGGTCCACTGGTAGATGGCTTGGATATAAACATTATGGTGGGCCACACACCTCATCATCATCATTACCATGCAAAAAAAGGAAAAGAGAGAGAAGGAGAAAGAGGAGAGATCGGATGGTGATCGAGGGACCCCACCACTATGGGCCCTCCATGGTTACAATACATAGATCAAGATGGGTCTCACCATATGTGGGCCGTCAAATCACAAAACACACACCTTTGATCTTCTTAGACTTCTTCTTCCATCAACGCATCTTAGAGCTCCGAGGGATGCATTTCAACGGTGGAGATGATCATTGGATGGTGGAGATGGGAGGTAGGAAGGTGGGCCACACATGGCTTCTCTCATAGAGATAGCTTGGTCGTGGATTGCTTGGGAGATAGGTTTGAGAAATGAGAAAGAGAGTTGTAAGAGAGAGAGAGAGAGAGATGTGTGAGTGATGGGTGAGGGATGGGTGAAAGGTGATGGAGTGATAGGTGTACTTGACATGTATGAGTTGCTTTGACTTTGGAGTTGCTTGGGGATGGGTGTTGTACTTGACATGTGAGGTGATTGATGAGATTGATTGAGGGGATGTGATGTGATTAATTTGAAAGATTTTCCTGGGTTTGTAAATGTGCGGCGTTTTTCTCGAATTGAAGGCGGGCCCACATCTCTTGGCTTGGGTATCGCCTCGGCTCGTAATTCGCGGCATTGGAACCGTGGCTATGACGCAGTCGCAATGATATAATCTCGAGTTGAGCCGACTCTAGAATATGGGATACGACTCAGGGTTATGTGCAAATGTTGGTTACAGATCACGGGTTGCCAAAATTCGACTAGGAGGACCGCGGAAGCCTACAGAATGGTACGGGTTGGTATACGGGTCTTACAAATATGATAGACACCTGCTTGACAATAGGCGCAAAAATCTCATTGAAGTCTATACATTCTTTCTGAGCCTATTCTTCACTACCAATCTCGCCTTGTATTTATCATGTTTCTTTCGATAGATTCACTTACAACTAATCTCTTTACACCTAATGAAAAACTGCACCAACTTCTACATTTCATTCTTATATAGAGAGTCCATGTCGTCTTGCATCGCTGCTATCCACTTGTCAGCATTTAGGTCATTCAATGCTGGATTTCCTTCATCCGTAATGAGAGCGAATGCAATATTTGAGTCATCTCTGTATCTTGCCGGCAATTTACGATCTCTCGGTGAATTTCTCCTCATAGTTGGTTGCTCCACCTTCTCTTCTGCCTCTTCTTATGTCTCAGCTTCTATCCATGTCTCACATTTTTCAACTTCGACATCAATAAATGATAATTTTTCTGTTCCCTTATGTTCATCCTTACGGAATAAGGAATCCTCATCAAACCTGAGATCACGGCTAATCATGATCTTCAGTTTGACTCAATCATACATGTATCCATTCACACCATTATCATAGCCTACAAAGGTGCACTTCTCAGTCCTTTAGTCTGTCTTTTCTTTCTCAACTGAGGGTACATAAGAGTAAGCGTTACAACCAAATACTCATAACCCTTAGTAGTCTACATCACGACCACTCCACACTTCTTTTGAAATTTTACAGTCTATCAGTGCAGAGAGGACCGGTTCACTAAGTAACAAGCCGTGTTAATGACCTCAATCCATAAATATTTGTCTAACCCAGCATTGTTGAACATACTTCAGGCACTCTCTAAGAGAGTCTGATTCATTCATTCTGCTACACCATTTTGCTCTGGTGTGTGCTTGACTTTGTTATTTCATACGAACCCCTCATCTTTACAAAACTGATTAAATTCCTTCAAATTGAATTTTTAAGAATTGTCTATCCTCTACACTTTCAATTTTCACCATGACTATTTTTCTACTATCTCCTTCCACATCTTAAAGGCAGCATAAACATTGGATTTATTCTTCATATAGTAAACCCAAACTTTTTTATAATAGTCATCTATGAATGAGACAAAAATGATGACCCCTCTTTAGAAATAATAGACGACGACCCTATACATCCAAATGCACATAGTCTAACACACCCTTACTAACATGCCTTTTATATTTAAAACATAATCGTGATTGTTTACCATATATACAATGCTCGCATATGTTAAAATCAATAGTTTTAAAATCATGAATCAAGCAATGAACACAAAGAAGTGTGCATGCTACAATCGTGCCGATGTGGGTTCCGTTATAGATGTTGTAGCTCCACTCGATACGATATTCTCGATCAATTTGTAAAGGTTACCGCTCCACTTTGCCTTCATCATATGAGTGCTCCTTTTAAACCATGAGGACATGATCAAACACGGTGAACTTGCACTCAAATGCATTGAAAGCTCCTAGGGATATCAAATTCTATCTTATTTTAGGAATGCATCTCACATCCATCAGGATTTGCTCCATTCCATCAAACATCTTGATGTACACTGATCTGACACTAACAACCTTACAGGCAAATTCATTTCCCATAAACACTTGGCAACCATCAAACTCACTGTAACTAGTGAACCAACTATGCTGAAAGGTTATGGAGTATGAAGCCCTCGAATCCAAAATCCACTCATTGTTGAAATACTCGAATTTGGATACAGTCAGAACGTCAAAACCTCCCTGGATTCTGCTGTGTTGGCCTCCTTTGGCATTTCATCTTATTTTTTTCGTTTCTGTGCTTTAGGATTCCGACAATTCTTCTTCATATGTCCATGTCTTCCATAGTTCTATCACTCTATCTTCCACTTGCCTTTAGACTTGGACAAATATCGTGAGTTTTCATTCTCCCGCTTCAAATTTCTTCCCCTAACAAGCAACACATCCATAGAGGAACCACCACCACTGTCATTCTTTCTCAACTGCTTTGAATGAAGGGTTGAGATGACCATTTCGACGTTTATAGTCTCCCTACCGTGGCACATAGTATCTACGAGACTCTCGTAAGATTCTGAAAGAGAATTCAACAGAATTAGGGGTTGGTCTTCCTCACTGATCATCACTTCCACACTCGTCAATTTACAAAGTAACTAGTTAAATGCACTTATGTATTCATTAATATCAGACCCTTCCACCATCTTTAGGTGATAGATTTTTTTTCTTTAGATACAGATGATTTGAAAGAGATTTTGTCACATGTACAAGTTTTCTAACTTTTCTAAAATCCTGCAGTGGTCTTTTGAACAAGGACATTATAAATGACCTCGTCAGACATGCATAATTGAATCGAGGTTTTCACTCGATCATCCAGTTCTTCCCACTCTTCTTTAGTCATAGTTTCGTGATGCTTCACTACACCAAGGAGTGTCTGTTGCAATCCTTGCTGAATTAGAAGGCTTATCATCTTCACCTTCCATAGTTCAATGTTATTTTTATCGGTGAACTTTTCAGTTTCATACTTAATGTTCGATCCTTTCATCAACATGTTTTAAATTCAAACTCAAATTCCAACGTATAGCTCTGATACCACTTGTTGGAGGACCGAGGAAACAAACCCCAAATTCGAATCAAACAAGTAAAAGATAAATGCAATAAAGCATGCACAAGAACACACAATTTTTCGTGAAAATCCCTTGCGGAAAAAAACCACGGCACAAATTGGCAAGTAAATCCACTATGAAGAACGAATTAATTAGAAGAGATTAGATGAACTTAAAAATGCAAAACCCTTCAGAAAACCCTAGCCCTCCTTCAAAATACTCTTAGAAATATTTAAGCTATCTTAGTCATACCCTAATCTCGCATTACACCAATATTTATAGCATAACACCAGGAATAGTAAACAATCTGCATAATTACGCAAAATTGTGTACGTCGTCGATCGACATCAATCGAACAACCATCGATTGATGGGCAACCGCTTGTTCGGTCGCTAGAACATGCTCAAAATGGTTTAGAGAGTTTACAAGTATTATTAGAAAATAGTCGATCGCTCGAACCTCTCAGGTCAATCAACCGAGCCTGTCTAAAGCTGTCTACAGACCTGCCTATATAATCTAAGGCTCATTTGATTGATCGATTAGTTTGGTCGATCAATCAAGACCCCTATTTCATATACAAATTGAAGACATTTAGACAACAATAGGGCATGGTTTCACCATGGCCAAACTTACTTTTCAATGTGGTGGAGGTGACTGGGCATAACTTTTCTCCCAACTATTGCTTTGGTGTGGTTCATCTAAATTAAATGTCAGCTTGTTTTTCGGCCCCAAGCCTAACAATAGATTACACATTTAATGGTTAGAATGGATTTGAGTTACGATACATTCAAGCTATGTGGGGCTCACGATGATGTTTAAGTGACAGATATTCATTAGATGCACTGCTCCACAGGCCTAGATCCTGAAATTAGTTGATCATTAAGTCAGGTGTGTTGCATCAAAGATAAAAATGAGGAACAATTTGCCTACCTTGCCTCAACCTATCTGTTGGACATCCTTGTATGTTCTTGTTCAGATGATCCCAACCGTTCATCTGGTGGATACTAAAATGTGAATGGGTCGAGGATCAAAGTTAATGCTGATTGGTCATCATAGTTAGCCAATGAATGAACTTTTTCCTATTAAGTGTGGACTATTTACTATTTTTGACCTTCTTCTGGATCCAGTAGAGATTACTAGTAAGTGACTTGGAAGGCCTAGAAATGTAAATGATTCATGAAGTCTGCTCGATGATCTGCACCTGGATCAGATATGGAGAGTTAAAGCTCTTTCCTTGTGTGCAATCCAAGTTGGTTCCAAATATAAGTTTAGAGAAGAGAACTCAGATGGCTGATCTCAAAGTGATCTAGCAGTCCACTAGTAGGAAAGAGTTCAGGGAGGGGCTAAAGACAACAAGCTTATGGACCTCGGAATGGGTGGGGAAGGACTGGTCCAACTGAGGGTAAAGGTTGAAAGGCCTATTAACAAAATGCGCACGTGCCCCTTTATTTATAGTCGTTTTCAAGCTACCAGGGCCCTGATGTTTTCTTTAGGGCCCCTTATGTATATCCGTCAGTTTTTAGATGAAGAGCTGCGGATCATCTGACTGGATGGTAAGAACGATCGACAGATCATTAGACCATGCTGTTTTCTGGTCCCTATCCAACATTTTATAATCCATCATGGATGATGAGCATCTCAATCTTGATTATATTTAACATTGGGTTATGTATATCTTATCAGATGACCATGTCACTTGCCTTGCACACTCATCAGATTGACTTAAACTGATAAAGGGATAAGATTGGGTCAGGTTGGGATAACACCGAGGTTGGTCAAGCCGTGACAACCTACTTTAATGTATATGTTATATATGGATGTTGGACGTGGACCATCTATTTTGCCAGCTCATTTTAGGACACGCCCAAAAATGAAGCAGATCAAGATCTCTGGTGGACCACACCACATGAAGCACTGGTGATTGAGCACCCACCATTAAAAACTTTTTTTGGGTTTCAAAATTTTTAGATCAAGACGATGGTCGTGTCTTCCCATTATCCTTTTCTATTTATTTATTATTTATTATTTTTTTACCTTGTTGACTAAATGGATGGCAAATAAAAATTATGGTGGGCCTTTTGAATATTTGTATAGGTATGATACAATTTTCATACTGTGGTATACTTGAGCCTTGGATCAGCCTATTTTTGGGAAACGGATTGGCTACTCCCCCAGCCCGCAGCTAATGACTGGTGGTCGGTGCTTTGTGGGCCGCACCATGATGTATTTATTTCATCCATGCGGTAGATCATTTTAGGGTACGAGACCAGAAATAATGTATATTCCAATCTCGAGCGGACCACATTGCAGGAGATAGAGTTGAAGGAACGTCGAGCATTAAAAACCTTTTGGAGCCCATAAAAATTTTGGATCAAGGTAATATTTGTTTTTTCCCTTCATCTAGGTGTGTATGACTTGATCAACGGATTCGATGTCAAATAAACAGTACAGTGGGCCTCAGGAGGATTTTAATGGTAGATATCCAATCACTATTGTTTTCCTGTGGTGTGGTCCACTTAAGATTTATATCCCTCTCATTTTTGTATCAAGCCTAAAATGATCTGTCAAAATGGATGAACGGCATGGATGAAACACACATTATGGTGGGGTCCACAAAGCACCAACCATCAGCCACGGGGCTAGTGGCAGTGGGAGTAGCCAATCCGTTTCCCTATTTTTGAGCGCATCGCCGAAAATAATGTCAAAATCGATGGGAGTGGATAAAAACCGTGCATCACCAATTGGATAGGCGGATTGGGTACTACCCCACCATTGGAGACGGACGGTCCTATCAGGGAATCCGTGAGACCCACTGTGATGTATATACTTTATCCACGCCGTTCATCTATTTTGATACATCATTTTAAGACATTTATTCAATAGCGAGGCACATCAAAGGCTCAAGTGTACCGCACCACAGGAAGTAAGAAGCAGTAGAGATTGAACTTCTCCAGTTGAAAACTTAGTAGTGTCCACCGTTACGTTTATTTCCCATCCAACCTGCTCATAAAATCAACTGGACAAGAAAGAAGGGAAAACATAAATATCAGCTTTGGTTTGGTAGGCTTTCAATCCCCACTTCTTCCTTTGGTGTGGTCGACTTGAGCCTTCAATCTTCATATTTGTATGGCTAATGCCGAAAATGATATCTGAAAATGGATGGACGGCATGGATAAAATATATACATCACGTTAGACTCTGACCACCCGTCTCTTGCTGGGTACGGGTGGAAGGGAGTGGATTGGATACTGAACGCTTCAGTAGCCAAAACGCTACTGAAGTGACGTGGCAAAATGGCATTGGTGGATACCAATCGACTGTTTCCTTTCAATAAATGCTCTTCGAATGGAGATCCATTAGTGGATGTTTTTCCATTTAGGCCGTGAACACACTCCGCCACGCACACGTAATTGTTTATCTTAAGAAAAAAAGGACGTGGATTTTCTGCCAAAGGCTTTCGCAAGAAGTTCCTACGCTGCGAATCAGGTGGGGCCACTGTGATGTTTGTGAGAACTCCTACCCGTCCATCCGTTTTTTGAGTTCAATTCAGGACATGAAGCCAAAAATGAACCGTTTCCAGAGCTCAAGTGGGCCAAAAACGTGATAATTGAACGTCCACACTTGAAATATTCATGAGCCACAGAAGTTTTGAGTCATGCTAATATTTTTTTTTATTTCAGTTCAATCCTAGTAGGAATGAATTAATAACAGTACGGATGGCTTGTAAACATCACTGTCAAACCTAGGTAGATTTTAACGGTAGGAATTTCCCTGACCACATTTTCCTTTAGTACGGCCCACTTGAGCTTTGGATACTGTTCACTTTTAGCATCATGTCCTGAAATGAACTCAAAAAATGGATGGAAGGAGAGGATTTCTCACAAACATCACAGTGGCCCCACCTGGTTCCGAGCGCAGGAATTTCGCAGCGAAAGTCTTTGCAGGAAATTTACGTCCTTTTTTTTCTTAAGACAAACAATTACCTGAATTACCTGTGCGTGGCCGAGTGTGTTCATGGCTGATCTCTGATGGGGCAAGTTGGATTTCTGGACTGGGTGTCTCTAATCCACTCTGCAGGGACAGGGAGATCTCAGATGGGTTGGATCTTTGTCGTATGGCGCTTCTATTGTGAGACCTTGTTCATTAACCAGTCTCGATCATCACGTGTTAGGTGAATGGCTACTGCTGCTTGCGGGCCTGATAATTAAGCAATCCATACCTTTGATCTGTTGGTCCTAGCCAAGGAAAAACACCTTTGGTCAGGTGGCCCTAACCATGGAGAATTGATACCTTGGAAATAGATTATACAATCCTAAGTCCTCGATCTTCTGTTTGTTTTCTCAATGACTATGACCATGGTTGTACCTTTTATCTTGTCCATCGATTTGCTGGCCACCGTTATAGGGCATTGAGACTGCCCCATCTTCCGGGTCATCAGGTAAACGGTTTGGATTAATGGAACCACGTGCTACGTATATGGGGATGCTACAGCAAAATGATTCATGCGAGGAGAAACTGAACCCCTAATGTTTTTAACCTTTTCCTGTTACTTATGGGGACATTTGTTTCATTTTTCTTCCCAACCATCTATTATCACAGTGGGCCCCACATGGGTTCCCCGGAACTTCCGCATCCAGAAAAAATGTACGCGGAGTTCATGGGTATGTAGCCAAGGGAAGTGGATTGCGTACTGAGTAAACTCTGTGGGGTCCACCGTGATTTATGTATTTTATCCGGTCTGTCCATCCATTTTATAAAATAATTTTAGGGCCTTAGCTCAAAACCTAAGCATTACTAAGGCTAAAATCAACCACACCAAAGGAAATAATGTGAAATGAATTTGTACCGTTGAAAAATTCTTGGGGCCACAAAAATTTTAGATCGAGATTATATATATATATATATATATATATATATATATATATATATACCTTTATTTATGTTTTTTGATCCTTTGAACAGTTTGGATGAAAAATAAACATCTCTGTGGGGCCTGGCAAGGTTTCAACAGTGGAAATCATTATTTCCACTGTTTCTGGTGGTATGGTCCACTTGAGATTTTTATAAGCTTCAATTATGGGATCAATCCGTAAAATTAGATGGAAAAACATATGGAAGGTGTGGATAAATCACATAAATTCACAGTGGGCCCAACTAAAATTTCTCGGCATGACAATCCGATTTCATGGCCGAGCGGGTGCACGGCGGAAACGGAGAAAGATCCGTTAACGGATCTAACGGAGTAGCATTTATACCAAGGGAACGTGCTATTGGTATCTAACCAATGGCGTTTTGCCACATCACTTCAGTAGCGTTTTGGCTACTGAAGCGTTCAGTATCCAATCCGCTCCCCGGGTGGAGGTAGTACCGAATCTGCGACACTTTCGGGCAGCGACTTGATTCAGTATTATTTATAATTAAAAAGAAGAAGAAGAAGAAGAAAAGAAAGAAAGAAAGAAAAAAGAAAATAATATGGTAAACTGGGACCCATCAAAATCATCTGATCATTTTATTATAAGTAGACTCCTCAAGTCATCAATGGCTCAGAATCCACTCCATCTTTGTCTCCTCGCTTTGACTTTCCTTCATTCACAAACATTGTTATGGAGCTCCCACCTACGACCCTATTGGCATTTTGGTCATTTCTCCTTCTCTCTTCCACTCACGTTCCATGCTTCTTCGCATCAGCCGCTCACTTCTCCAACGAAACCGATCACCTTGCTTTGCTCCACTTTAAAGATCTGATAACCGACGATCCTCTCCATTCCTTGAGTTCACGGAACCATACTCTCCACTTCTGTCGCTGGTAAGGAGTCACATGCGGTGGTCGCCGCCATCCTCAAAGGGTCACTGCCCTGATCCTCACAAATAAGAACTTGGTGGGCCCCATATCTCCCTTCATAGGGAACCTCACCTTCCTCAAGAGAATTGATCTCTTAAACAACAGCTTCAGCAGACCTATTCCTGAACAGATAGGCCAGTTGTTCCGCTTGCGGTTTCTCCGTCTGCGCAATAACACACTCACCGGAGAAATTCCAACAAATCTGAACTACTGTTCGAAACTTGAATTCCTTCAACTTTCCCGGAATCGGTTGGTAGGGAGGATTCCAATTGAGATTGGCTCTCTAACGAAACTCACTTTATTGTCTCTTGGTGAGAACAATCTTACAAGAAGCATCCCACTTTCACTTGGAAACCTTTCGTCTCTCTCTTTCCTTTATCTCACAAGAAACTGTTAGAGAAACTATTTTTGGATACACCGAAAAATAAATAATAAAATAAAATTATCACTAGGCTGAATCACGTATAAAATACGCTGTTCTTAAAGCATGATTCGCCCCCTTATCAACTGCTGATGGGTTACAGGCAAATTGCTTCCAGGATAAGACAAGCATAATCTGAATCCAGCGTGCAGCAATCACGATAGGTCTACTATGGAACAATTTTAACGCAGTCGATTTATTCTGGCACCGTTCTCAGTTAGAACGTTTGAAAAACGTTTCTGGCCGTTGCCCATTAATCTCAGACGTTTCTGGTCATTAGATCTGTAGATCTGACCGTTGGATCATCTTGGCCCGTTCGTTTTCGGACCGTTGTGGCTTTTAAGGTAGCTATCCGTTTAAGAAACGGCTGGACGTTTCGGATTTAAGATCCGACCGTTCTCAGTCACCTATAAAACCCAGGCTCATTTCCAATATTTCGCGAGTGCAAAGTGCGCCATCTAGCGCCACTACAGCCACACTGCCTCACTGCCCACGCCCACGCCCTCGCCCTCGCCCGTGCCTATGCCCGAGCCCGAGCCCGAGCCCAAGCGCTAGCCCGAGCGCGCGAGCACTGGAACACGCAACCAAGTTTCATCTCTTCCAAAAAAGCTCCAAGTAAGAATACCCTTCTCAACATCTCATATAAACCACAAAACTTTTTTCTGTATTTCCGAAGTGGGACAAAGCACACATACCGCACTTTTTAATTTAAAAATTCAAAAAGGTATTTTGGCGGGAAAATCCCAAAATTTTGAAAGTTTGAATTTTCATTTTTTAATTATTTTTTAAACCACAGAAAGGCAACAGAAACAGTCTGGACGGCAGCATACCAGATGAACTTGGTCGGTTGGCAAGTTTAGAAGTGTTTGGCATTAGTGAAAATGAACTGTCAGGTAGGATTCCACCCCAGCTATACAATCTCTCCTCTATTAAGTTTTTGGGCGTAGGATTGAACAGATTGCATGGAAACCTTCCTCCTAACTTAGGCCTCACTCTTCCTAATCTCCAAAAGCTTTACGCTGGAGGAAACCAATTCACAGGACCCATACCAATTTCATTATCCAATGCTTCAGGACTCGTAAGTATTATTCTTGCTAGCAATAGCTGTAGCGGATCTGTACCTACGAATTTTGGAAGCCTGAAGGGTCTGTCCATGTTACTTTTGTGGGGTAATAAACTTGGAACTGGAAAATCTCATGACTTGATTTTTCTAGATTCTTTGACCAATTGCAGTAGCTTACGAGCGCTACAGGTAGCCATTAATCATCCCAGCGGTGCGTTGCCCGACTCCATGTCTAATATTTCGACCGAACTGACTTCGCTAGCTTTGGGAGATAACAAGATATTCGGAAGCATCCCTTCTGGGATTCAGAATCTTGTCGACTTAACAGAGCTAGATATGGGGCGTAACTTTTTAACAGTTACTATTCCCATTGGTATTGGGAAGCTTAACCAGGCAAGAAAGCTTTGGTTTGAAGCAAATGAATTATCAGGGCAAATTCCGTCTTCCTTAGGCAACATCTCCCAATTGTTGGTACTCAGTTTATATGAAAACAATCTATCAGGGAGCATACCTTCAACTATTGGTAATTGCAAAAACCTGCAAGCCATATACCTCCACAGTAATAAGTTCAGCAGTAGCTTACCCAAACAGCTTTTCATCTTTCCATCTTTGATTGAACTTTACATTGGAAATAACTCTTTTACTGGTAGTTTGCCAGTCGAAGTTGGTTACTTGAAAACTCTCTCGACATTGAATGTTTCAAATAACAAATTGTCCGGAGAAATTCCAAGCTCGCTAGGCAATTGTCTCAGCCTAGAGTATCTCTTGTTGGATGGAAACTTCTTTCAAGAATCAATTCCTCCAACATTTAGTACTCTAAGAGGCCTTTGATCCCTGGATCTTTCACGCAACAACCTTTCCGGGGAGATTCCAAAATATCTGGAGAAGCTTGCTCTAGAGTCTCTAAATCTTTCCTTCAATAATTTCATGCTTTGTGGGGGTATTCCAGAATTAAATTTGCCTCAATGCTCTAGCCAAGCTTCCAAGAAACGGAGAAAGTCTCTTGCATCAAAAGTAAAAATCTCAGTTGTTGCTGTTGTTGTCCTGTGCCTCATGTTAGTATCATGTATCTTTGCCACTCTTTATTGGATAAGAAAGTCAAGAAGGAAACCTGATGATGTGCCTACTGCGGAGGATCCTTTCGTCACCATGTCTTATGCGGAACTCTTTAAAGCAACAGATGGCTTCTCTTCTGCCAATTTGGTTGCCACCGGAAGTTTTGGCGCTGTATATAAAGGGGCTCTAGATCGTGATGGAACTATGGTAGCAGTGAAAGTCTTCAATCTTCAACAACAAGGAGCTCTGGAGCTTCATGGCTGAATGCGAAGCCTTGAAAAACATTAGGCATCGGAATCTTGTTAAGATATTAACTTGCTGTGTAAGCATTGATTTTAAGGACAATGATTTTAAAGCTCTAGTTTATGAGTACATGCCCAATGAAAGTCTAGACAAGTGGTTGCAGGGAGATGGTCATAAGCAGCTTGGAAGGAACTTGAAGTTTACTCAAATGCTAAACATAGCTATTGATGTGGCTTCTGCACTGGATTATCTGCATAATCATTGCCAAACACCAATCATTCATCGAGATTTAAAGCCAAGCAATATTCTTCTTGATGATGACATGATTGCCCGTGTGGGTGATTTTGGGCTAGCCAGGTTCTTATGTCACATCCCAAACTCGGAAACCGGGCTCACAAAATTCTCGATTGCTGAATCCGGTGCTGACAGCCGCCGTAGTACCCCATTCTCGGCTCCCAGCATATATATGCCAGATTCCGATCCTGGGATCCTACAAGGAGGATTTTTCAACGTACATTTATCTCGTAATGAGCATAACCACAAGATTACCCAAATCACAAAGGCAACATCATCATCACATATCCACTAATATAATCGTTTGAGTACAATACTGAAAGGGAAATACATATATAAGATAAATCAAAGCTCTAGAAGACCGCTGTACGCTCCAAGCTCAATGTTGCTGCAACCTAACATCACCTGTATGAATCTATCGTGCATAAGCTTATAGAAAGCTTAGTAGGTGGTGAAAGTGTGTGCATAAGATAAGTGCCAAGTAAGTAATATCAGAGTAATCAGAGTAAGCGAAAATACTGATAACTCATAATCATACAATATCAGAAACACTAGCAAGATCATAAATCATACGAAATCAGAGTAATACGAAAACATACTGATAGGCTCATAAATACCATTAGTCTTATTCAGGCTATGCGACGTAGAAATATAATAAAAATAATATCATATACTGATGAAGTAATGTAGATCAACAATGCAATGTGGAGACAACAAGCCAAATATCAGATGCCGCTGATGCAATGAAGTATACAAATCCTGATGAGTCCACGAATACCATTAGTTGTATCTAGGTCATATAAATGCATAAACATAGTAACACGAAATGCTATATACGGCGAATGTAATGCGATATGTGGTGTGAATGGAATGCTCATAATGGAGTGTGGAGTCGGGATGATAGCATGTAGTATCGTAGGCTATGGGGTTTATCACAAGGGACTTCTATCCAAACCAGTCACATACCTAAATTTGGATAGTCAAACTCAATGTGGTAAACTCCTGATCTCAGGTTAGTCGCGCGCCCCAACCGAAATCCTGGCCATTGCGAAGGCACACGTAACAAATACGTACGCACCACCAACCTGAGTGGATAATGAATGAATGAATGCATGAATGAGTATGCAACTCATGCTCACTAAACCCACATATCAGTACAGTTCATCTCTGGGATCATCACCGGGGTTTAGTACACTCAAAATGACACTGTCGCTCTCCTAGCCGCATAGTCCAAGTGAGCGTAAGAAACCTCACTATTCGCCTGGCCAATAGTCTATCAATACCTATCCGGCACGTCGATAGCGGACCCATTCACGAGCTGGTCAAACTCAGCCTAGTATTGCCCCCTACCCTTGGGCGAGTAAGGCTACACCCCCTCCCAACCGACCGCGACAGAGTGGGAGATGCGACCTCCTGGTATTCGGCACTCGGGCGCTCATGTATCCACTCGGTCTCGACGTTGGGGCGTCTCCTGGCCACAAAATTTTAGGAATTTTCACCCAAGGACATTTATGGCGCCCGTATGTTAGAATCAAACATTTTTAGTGTCCCATTTGGCCATCCATGATATGCCTGTGGAGGCTACGGCCCTCATGTCACTAGGGCGTACAGTAATCATATTGCGAGATGTGTAAGTCATACAATCCAGTCATACATCAATCCTGCGCATACCGCGTGCTCATGTGAGATAACCTCCGCCTATCAGGGAGTCTCATAACAACATGCTCAATGACATATGCAATGATCAATCACATCTCATAACAAACATATAGATGATGTGTATGGGCATGTATCATGATACTATGCTGTCACATACTCATAACCGGTATTAACAACCGGCATCGACAATCAACCTCGACAATGTGGACATTTAACCAACATTGCCCCCAAGGAATGGCCCACATAGAGCCAAACATATAATGGGCCCACGGCCTCACACAAAGGCCTGATATACAACAAGTGGGCCTTACTTAAGGGACACATATATACAACCGGCGAGCCTTGCTCATGGGCCTCAAATACATGACATGTGGGCCCTACACGTGGGTCTCGAATACATCGAATGGGCCATGCATCATGGGCCATGAATACATCACAATGAGCCTTTCTCATGGGCCTAACATACATCATAATGGGCTCCATAGCCTGGTCCTCAAATGCATCACAATGGGCCTCATCACATAGGCCTCATATACATCACATTGGGCCTTAAACACTGGCAGAATACACATCATAACAGGCCTCAAATACGAGCCGTATATACATCACATTAGGCCTCAAACACGAGCAGAATATACATCACAATCGGAATCCACCGTCGGCCACGATGATTGGCCTCAATCGATAATCGGCCAATCGGCCACGACAATCATAATCGACAATCGGTCATGATAATCAGCCTCGATTGATAATCGGTCAATCGGCCATGACAATCATAATCGGTAATCGGCCACAATAATCATAATCGACAATCGGCCACGATAATCAGCCTCGATTGATAATCGGTCAATCGGCCATGACAATCATAATCAGTAATCGGCCACGATAATCGGCTTCGATCGATAATCGGTCAATCGACCATAACAATCATAATCGGTAACCGGCCACGATAATTGGCCTCGATCGATAATCGGTCAATCGACCACAACAATCATAATCAGTAATTAGCCACGATAATTGGCCTCAATCGATAATCGATCAATCGGCCATGACAATCATAATCGGTAATCGGCCTCATTGATTGGTCGAACATGGCCTAAGGGGAAGGTCACAATATGGACATTCAACCATCATTGCCCATCAATGTGGACAATTAACCAACATTACTCCCAAGGAGTGACCCACATAGAGGTGAACATAAAGTGGGCCCATGGCCGCGCACAAAGGCCTAATACACATCACTATGGGCCGCATAACATGGGCCTCGAATACATCATATGGGCCACAACCCATGGGCTTCAAATACACAATAGGTGAGCTCTCACATGGGCCTTATACACATTAAGTGGACTACATCTATGAGCCTCAATGACATCACAATGGGCCACATCATATGGGCCGAAAATATATCACAACGGGCCACGACATATGGGTCGAAATTACATTACAATGGGCCTCATATATATATATATATATATATCAAGGTGGGCCTCAACGGATGGCCACAAATACATCAAGATGGGCCTTATAAATGGGCCGCTCCAATGGGCCGAGTCGAATAGGCCGAGTCAAATGGGCCGAGTCGAATGGGCTGAGTCGAATAGGTCGAGTCAAATAGGGCGAGTTAAATGGCCGAGTTAAATGGGTCGATTCAAATGGACTGAATCAATAGGCCGATTCAAATGAGCCGAATCAAAAGGGCCAAGTCGAATAGGCCGAGTCTAATACACCATAAGTACACTGTTAGATACCATTGAATAGCATAAAAAATGAATCATGTCCAAATGATCATTTGGACCATACCACAAATGACAATGGTGTTAAATTTCAATGGCCCACCATAGTCTTCATTTTCCATCTAGTCTGTGCATAAGGTTGCAAAGACCTGAATATAGAGGAAAAATAAATATCATACTAGTTCAGAGCCCCATAATCCTAAAGGGTTTTCAATGGTGGGCGTTCATCCCACTGTTCTCTGCAGTGTGGTCCACTTGATATTGGATCTTCTTTATTTATTTATTTATATATTATTATTATTATTATTATTATTTTTGTCTCACGCGGGGAGACAAGCTCGCCAAATGGATAGACGGTAGGGATACATCACATACATCATGGTGTGGCCAATCATCAAATGGATGGACGGTAGGGATACAACACACACATCATGGTGAGGCCAATCATCAAATGGATGGTAGGGATATAGCACACACACCATGATGAGGCCAGTCATCAAATGGATGGACGGTAGGGATACAACACACTCATCATGGTGAGGCTAGTCATCCAATGGATGGACAGTAGGGATACATGTAACGACCTTAGAAATTTTTGTGTTAATCTTTCCCTAAGTAGTTGTTTTTGGGGTAATTAGCGCTATACTCGATTGCTTGTGAAATTTGCATCAATCACTTTAAATTCGATCTGCATGACTCAAAACTTGTAAATTAGTTAGCGCTATGTTGCTCTAAAATCTGGGATCCATCGCTAAATCCAGTTGTTCTAGGGAATTTTTGCAAGTTCTAGATCGGACCTGGACCGCGCGTCGAAAGTCCGTTAGCGATGATCTTAGGCTGTTGCGGTCACCATGTTGGGCTTGACCATCACCTCGAAAATCAAGTCCATGAGATGTTTTGGGTCGATTTGATTGAGTCTGGAGTGAAGAGTGTGAGAACGGTTGGAAATTTAATAAGCTTTTATGAAATTTGAGTCGTGTCGCTTGCGCGACGATTCTAAGCATTCTGACCATTGGATTCTGACTCAATTTCACTCTCTGATCAGGGAAGGTGGCCCAGGCATATCCTTGTGCTTGTGGACCTGATCGAGATTCTGTGACCGTTGATTTGAGTGTGGTACGCCACGGCTGATCTGAAGAGCCGGTCGGTACGAAAACTCAGCCTGACCTAGATCCATGGTCAATGAGCTTAAGTCCGACCTTTCGTGGTTATAGGCCCATCAGAAGTGCTTCGTTAGATCGTAAGAGGCAGGTTTTGGTTATACCCTAAGTGTACCTTGACCCTGGGGTTATTTTCATCAATATTAGGCCTATTTATAGTCCTTAAACCCTAGCCCTCTTTTCCATACGAATTTTCTCTAACCCTAGCTTGGAAAGAGAGTGGAAAAGAGAGAGAAAGTGAGAGAGAAGTTGGTGAATCATCTTGGATTCTTTCCTGTTCTTCTACATCCTTGAACCTTCACTTTGAATCATTATTCTGACGATTCTGAGTTCATCTTGGGGTAAGTTAACCTAATCCTAATCTATGTTAGAGCTTAGAATAGTCTTGGTGTTGTTGTATCTCATTTCTATTCTTGCTTAGGTTATTCTGTCGCCGTTGACGAAGACAACTCGTCTGAAATCAGTTCGGTGTTCTTTCCTTACTTAAGGTGCGGGCTTTAAGTGTATAGGTTATGATTTTCAAGGCTTTCAATGCCAGTTAGTGATTTATTCTTGTTATGGATGAGATTTCACATGCCAAATGCTATGTTTATGTTGCGTTCCTGATATGCATGTGTTATATTGAGATTTGTGTATTCTATATGTATGTATAAAGTACCGTATACGTATAAAATATGCACTCGTGTTTGCCATGATGATTTGTCGTGTATGTATGCTAGATGTATGTATGACAACTCCTTGGTAAAAGGAATTGTCCAAATGCTTGTTTTTCAACATACGTCATGTATGTTGTATCATGTATTCTAAGTGTTTGTAGATATGACTGAATGACCTAAAGTGTAACTTATTACACTAATTGCGGGCGTTGAGAAGTGATTCTCAACACTCCTATTGATGTGCATGATTTCCTTCTTGCTAGTTACATTCCTTGTTATTTAATTTCAAGCATTACTTATGCTTACATTTATGTTAAGTTGATATTCCTCAAGTGCTTATGTACTATGATTTGAGTTGTTGTTTCCTTTACTGTTCTACATTCAATTCATATATCTGTTGTAGTGTAATGTGTTTGGGACTATGTATTAGTCCAGAAAATCGGTAATCTACCTTAAGGTTGTGGCTGAGATTGCTTTCGCCACAACGGATGTAATTAGACGAACCCGAGCCGTATTAGAGTTTGCGGCAGTGGTTTGGCCACGTGGAGTGTTTGTGCACTCTATGTTGTTCAACCCAACGTGCGCTCGTGCTAGTCGAGTTCGTCAAGTAACCCGATTGTTCGATATATGTTCACCATGTATGGACGCTACTGCTTGAATCTAGGGTACCAAACTTACCAGTGGAATCCTAATAACCATGGTACCTTGATCCGCTAAGACTCATGAGCCGGACATGGTGGTATGGGACACCGTGGTCGAGCTGTCAGCCTACGCTGGGGTGACGAGCCTCCCCGTAGTGACCAGTGAGCAACTAAACTCGTGAGCCGATTATGTTGGTATGGGACACTATATTCGTGCTGTCGGCCTACATTGATTGGTGACGAGCCCTTTATAGTGACCTCGAGCATACTTGGATACCGCAATGAGGTGACGAGCCGAACTGTGGTAATAAAGGTATGAAAGGTGTGCATTGATTGGTGACGAGCCCTTTGCTACGACCTCAAATATATGATCGTATGAGACGACTAGGATTGATGACCCTAGAATGGATCACTGTTTGGATGGTGACATGAGGAAGGTATCTTAGCTTCCCAATCCTGCTGTGTGAAAAGGACTAATAACAACTTGGTAACCATGTTCATGCACCGCATTTGTATGTGCTTTGTAGATGTGTCGTACTTTGAGGTGGTGTCATGCGTAACGTAAGATGAAGACGTTGAGGGTGTACGCGTGAGGGCACGCATCATTTTGCATACATCCTTACATTAACAAGAGTACTTATGATTTATTTAATTGTTCTGCTTTATCATTACTGTTTGATTGAACTGATAACATGTTAACCAGTGCCTTATTGTTCCACTGAGTTGATCACTCACTCCCACGTTCTAGGGCGGTGTTAAACACCCACCAGACTCTGTCTTAGGTTCTGATGTTGCAGATGTGGATGCAACTTCTGAGGCAGAGTGGGAGATGGATGATGATGAGGCTGCTTTCTCTTATATGCAGTTTTCAGACGGGTTCTAGCGAGCCTTGTTCTGATGTGCGGGACTCTGGGATTATTTTTGAAAATTTAAATGATGTAACTTGATACTTGTAATTTTGTTAAGTAACACTTTCATACGACCTGGTTGGTGAATGTACTTCAGGGATTTACACTTGTACACATATATTTCTATAAGTCTTCCGCTTGCTTTATTCACTTATCCCTGAATTATATTTGTGTTTTGGCTTAATCTATTCCATGTTTTATACACTAATATAGTCAATATACATCCATCATTAAATATGTTGCATAAGTGATATTTTGGAACTCGGGAGCTGAGTTATGCTCGACCCTCGAATTTCAGGACGTTACAAATTGGTATCAGAGCATGATCTGGATTAAACCAGACTTGGGTTATGGTCACACACCGCACGTTGTCACCACTTTAGTGTATTTGGGTGCGGGTCTATTGTAGATTTTGTGTTTGTGCTCCGTAGCTTTTATCGGCGAAAGTTTCTTGAAAACCTTCGCCGAGATCGAGTCTGTGCTCTCTCCTAATCACACACAGCGACCTGAAACCTTTTTTAGATCATCTATTAATGAGTTTAGATGGTTTATCATCTTGTTTTAACCCTTAAACCTTCAAGAAATCTTTATTTTAATCAGATTTCTACCAGAATGGCCCGATAGGCGTCAAATCATGCAAGGGGCCGATCGGGGCATTTCTTGTAGGGCCCAGGGGGGGACCACACTTTTCCAAGCATGGGGGACCAGGAGGACCTCGCCCAAATGGCGAGGCATCATCGGTCAGTCCAGAGACTGGCGATGCCATCGCCGGTTCGGCGAGGGCTCGCCGATCAGCGGGCCAGGCGGGCAGGGCCGATGCGGGCTGATCATTTCTAGGCCTAGTGTGGCCCACCCCTCCACAGTTTTCAGCTTAAAACCCTTCCTTTAACCTATTTCCTTCATAAACATCCATCCCAAGCTCTCCCTTTCTTGAAAATCCTCTCTAATCTTCTCCAAATCTCTCCCAAATCTTCTTCTTCTTCCATTTTTCGTGCGAACCCATCACCCTATTTCAAAACCTTCACTCCCATTGCTAATTTCTCTCATTTTCCTTCTCATTTGAGCTCTCACATTCCTTTTTGGGCTCTTAAGTGTGTGGAAGCTTCACCATCTTCCTATTTCTCTCTTTCTCGCATTTCTCATGGCCCTTTTTGAGATTGTGACGACCATCTTTTTCATTTCTTCCCTTCTTTCCTTGATGGGGAAGAAGAGAGCGCTCGTGGATGAAGTCGGGCCTAGCCGCCCAACTCGTGCACGGAGGCTGAGAGGAGCCGCCGCGAGCACGTCCGCCACTCATGAATTTCAGACTAAGCGAGACCTCGATCCTCGAGCTCCCATTGGTAGAACTTTATTGGAGGAGTTATCGCATGGAGTCTATGAAGGCCGTAGGGTCCTTTTTGAGGCTCATGTTGATCTGCGGCTCTTTGGTGAGTTTTTGTTGTTGGAGCGCTTAGAAGGGGCTAGTTGGGGTCCTTTGTTTGAAGGCGAGTATCGTGCGAATGCTAGCACTGTTCGAGCCTTTTATGCCAATATTCTTGATCCTTCGCTGGAGCCTCTGTAGTTCAAGATTCCTTGTGGTAGCGGTCGAGTGGGTATTGTCAATATTGCTTTGATATCCCAACTCCTGAATGTGCCACTTAGAGAAGTGCATGCCAGCGAGAAGAATGTGAACAGTGTGCACGAGAGGGATCGTCACACCCGATCCTTGTGTGGTCGTCTGGTCGAATGGCAGCCGAATAGGAGTCTTCTGGCTACCTACATGACGGACGACTTCCGTTTACTTCACCACATATTTACGTTCAATGTATACCCAAGGTGGAGCAACCGCAGCGAGTGTATGCGCCTGATGGTGGATTTCTTATATCAGGTGGGATAGGAAACGAAGTTGTGTGTGCCGACGTACGTCCTGCACCAGATTATTCTCATCACTCGTTCGAGTAGGAGGACTGAGTCACTTCTATTTGGTCGCCTCATTTGCATGCTTGCACATGAGTTTGGCTATAGGCTTGGAACTGAGAAGCTGGTTCCTGTTCGTCATATTGATCTGAGGACTCTTAAGCAGATGGAGATCGGTTCTGGTCGATATGCCTCAGAGAGTGAGGCTGAGTCTG
The DNA here is from genome assembly GCF_029962835.1 of Magnolia sinica. Lineage (NCBI taxonomy): Eukaryota > Viridiplantae > Streptophyta > Magnoliopsida > Magnoliales > Magnoliaceae > Magnolia > Magnolia sinica. The sequence continues at coordinate 25,720,137 of NC_080581.1, forward strand.
AGAGCGGTGATGAAGAGAGTTATGCTGAAGGTGGTGCTGAGATTGAGGAAGAAACAGAGAAAGACGAGAAAGAAGACGAGGCACAGGATTCGAGTGATAGTTCTCCTCCTGTGGCGCCAGAGCAGGACGCAGAGTAGACTGCCAGAGATGCCCGTCTTACACCGCTTGAAAAAGGGCAGGCTGTTTTACGCCAGGATATTGTTGATCTTCGAGGCCTTGTTAAACATAAGTTTAAGAAGGTGACTCGAACTCTAAAGTCTATCCTGTGTTTCTTGCAGGATAAGGGTGCTCCGCCTCCATCTCCTGATTCGGACGAGTAGCTGTCGTCGTGGTCGTCCTTTGCTTTGTTTGTTATTTTCTTTCTGTGTGTAGCCGTTGTTGGCTTTGTAGTTGGAGTTGTTTGTGGTTGTTTGTAGTTGCTGTGGTTGTTTGAAGTGTTTGAAGTGTTTGAAGTGTTAGATGTTGTTGTTTACATGCTTTCCTAGTCATGATTTATGTATTGCTGCACTACTTGTACTGCGACGATTTTGATTAATGGAATGCATATTGTTTGTCTTTGGAGTTGTGCTGTGTTGCTTTGTGGATGGATTATGTGACGTAGAATCTGACAGGTTGCATCCTCTGTTGAATGTAGGGATGCCTCCTAAGGGTTCAAAGTCTTCGGCCCGTCTCTCTTTGATTGAGTCGCTTGCTGGGGTTCCTCCCTTGAGCGATAGCCAGTCAGATCCACAGGCGGGTCCGTCTCATGCCGGTGTTGGGTCGACACCTATGGCTCCTCCAGTCACACCCTCGGTTCCTGAGCCAAGCCGTGTGCCTTCGTCTGCTCCACCTGCTGATAGGTTTGAGCAGCAGCACCACCAGCAGCAGCAGCAGCAGCAGGAGTTCCTCTCTTCCATGGTTGGCATCTTTGCTCAGTCAGTGGGGGCGACTCCACCTGTTTCACCTATGCCTCCATCTGGGAGTGCCAGTGCCAGCGACACTTTCGAGCGATTCTAGCGCTTGCGACCTCCTACGTTTGCGGGTTCTCATAGACCCGAGGAGGCCGAGTATTGGATCGACCGTATCTCTAAGATGCTGAGACCGCTGCACTGCTCTGAGGTTGAGCAAGTTGAGCTTGCCTCCTTCATGTTTGAGAAGGAGGCCAATCTGTGGTGGGACAGTGTTCTTCGCACTGTCGAGGAGGATTTTGTGTGGTCGTGGCAAGCGTTTGAGGCACGCTTCCACGAGAAGTATTTTCTGATTACGTACCGACATGAGAAGGAGAGTGAGTTCCTTCGCCTCCGCCAGGAAGGATTGTTGGTGACGGAGTATGAGAACTGGTTTACTGAGTTAGGTCGGTATGTTCCTTTGATCCTGGGTGATCAGCCGATGAGGATGCGGCGTTTCTCTGAGGGATTGAGACCTGAGATCCGATCGAAGATTTGCTGTGCTAGCATTTCTTCTTATGCGGAGCTGGTGAGCATGTCCTTGTGAGTAGAGCAGGACGGGGATAGATCGTCCCGCATGCGAGCACCGATGGTTCTTAGGCCGCGACTGGATTTCCAGGGTGCACCTTTCCTCGGCAAGAGGCCGTGAGCAGATTCTCCTCCGAGGCGTTCAGCGCCGCCCGCTCAGCAGATGAGAGCTGATCTTCGATGTTCATATTGTGGGAAGACAGGGCATTTGGACCGTTTTTGCTTCTCCCGTATGCGAGCCAGTGGTTTTACTCCACCGCAGAGGATTAACCGTCCGATGCCTCAGGTTATTTCTCCTCCACCTCTTCGATCAGCGCCAGTTCATCCATCCTTTAGACCTGCAGTTCCTAGCTTCAGGCCACCTCAGTGGCCCATGGTTCCTCTGCCGAATCGTCAGCAGCAGGCTCGAGTTCATGCGCTTTCAGCTGAAGCGCCTATGTCTGACTTAGTGCCGAGGTCCTTTGAGGTGACAACCCACATTGAAGGTATTCCCGTTTCTATGTTAGTGGATACAGGATCCACTACTTCTCTTATATCTTATGCGGCAATTAGGCGTTTGGGTTTGAGATCTGTTCCCATGTAAGGAGTGACGCTTACTACCGCTACTGGGATTTCCTCTGCTTTGGGCAAGCGTTGTTTGGATTGTTTGGTCGATCTTGGAAGTGGATCGATCCGTGTTAATTTCTTAGTCGCACCACTTTATCACTACGATGTTATTATGGGTATCTCACGAGGATGCGAGCTGAGATTGATTATGAAGCTAGATCAGTGATGATCCATGGACCTGAGGGCGAGACTGTTACTTTCCCAGTTCAGGTCAGTTACCCTCTTCGTATTGATTATTATTCTTCTCTGTGGAGAGTATGGCTGAATCGGCGTTGGTTAGCACGCCTGTAGTTCAGGAGTTTGAAGATGTGTTTGAGTCGATTCCTGGATTACCTCCTCAGCATGAGATTGATTTTGCTATCGATCTTATGCCTGGTGCGGCGCCCATTTCTTTACCCACCTATCGTATGCCTGCGAGTGAAATGGAGGAGTTGAGGAAGCAGATAGATGATTTGCTGGAATTGGGTTTTATTCGGCCTACTGTGTCTCCTTGGGGAGCACCTGTTCTGTTTGTGAAGAAAAAGGATGGTTCCTTGCTATTGTGTATTAATTATCGCAGGCTGAATCTGGTAACTGTGAAGAATAAGTACCCTTTGCCCAGGATTGATGATCTGTTTGATCAGTTGAAGGGGGCACGGTACTTTTCGAAGGTTGATCTGTAGTCAGGGTATCATCAGTTGCGCGTCAAGGATGGGGACGTGCAGAAGACCGCTTTCAGGACTAGCTTCGGTCATTATGAGTTCCTTGTGATATCGTTCGGTCTGACGAACGCTCTGGCCGTGTTCATGGTTCTGATGAACAGGGTGTTTCGGCCATTCCTGTTCCGATTCGTCATTGTTTTTATCGATGACATCTTGATTTATTCGGCGAGTCAGGCAGAGCACGAGGAGCACTTAAGAGCGGTATTGGATACTCTTAGGAAGCATCAGCTTTTCACGCAGTTCAAGAAGTGTGATTTCTGGAAAGAGGAAGTCAAGTTCCTGGGACATGTGGTGTCCAAGGAAGGAATAGCCATCGATCTTACCAAGGTAGCTACAGTGCAGGACTAGAAGTAGCCTGGTTCAGTTACTGAGGTAAGGAGTTTTCTGGGTCTTGCAGGCTATTATCGACGCTTTATTTAAGACTTCTTGAAGATTGCCAGACCGTTGTCGCAGTTGACACGGAAGGATTTGAAGTTTGCTTGAAATGAGCAGGCGGAGTTAGCTTTTCAGGAGCTGAAGGACAAGTTGACATCCACCCCTGTGCTAGTATTGCCAGAGCAAGGGGTTAAGTATATTATTTATACTGATGCCTCTCGCGTTGGCCTGGGTTGTGTCCTTATGCAGAAGGACAGGGTGATTGCTTATGCTTCGCGTCAGTTGAGGAAACACGAAGAGAATTACCCTACGCATGACCTGGAATTAGCAGCTGTTATTTTCGCATTAAAGCTTTGGAGACATTACCTCTATGGTGAGGAGTTTGAGCTCTTTTGCGACCACAAGAGCCTTAAGTATATTTTCACACAACGTGATTTGAATATGAAGCAGCGCAGATGGATGGAAACATTGAAGGACTTTAAGTTCGATGTTTCTTACCATCCGGGCAAGGTGAACCTTGTGGCAGATGCGTTGAGTCGCAAGAAGGCTATTGAGTTTGTGGCTCCGCTGATGATAGCAGAGTGGGATATGTTGGAGTTCGTGCGCGATTTTGAGCAGAAGCTTACGGTGGTTGAGCCGTATGAGGTTATCGCACACATTCGTGTACAGCCCCTTATAGACGAGAGGATCGTTGCAGCTCAGGCAGATGATGAGCTTTTGGTGAAGATGAGGCAGCGGGTTGGTACAGATGAGAACTCCGACTGGAGTGTTAGTTCTGATGGGGGCCTACGATTTCGTGGCCGGTTATGTGTTCCTGACATCCCTGACTTGAGACGGGAGGTTCTCGAGTTAGCCCATAGTTCTAAACTTGCGATGCATCCAGGTAGCACGAAGATGTATCAGGATATGAAGAGGTCTTATTGGTGGGACAATATGAAGGTCCAGATTGCTAAATTTGTTTCTCGTTGTCTCATGTGCCAGTAGGTCAAGGCAGAGCATCGCCGACCTCCTGGGTTGTTGCAGCCCATGCCCATAGCTGAATGGAAGTGGGATTTCATCTCTATGGATTTTATTTTTGGGTTACCGAGGACGAGGAAGGGATATGACTATATTTGGGTGATCGTCGATCGATTAACGAAGTCGGCGCATTTCTTACCGATCAGAGTCACTAACTCTGCAGACGAGTTGGCTAGGTCGTATATCAAGGAGATAGTGTATCTGCATGGAGTTCCCCTGGAGATTGTGTCTGATAGAGACACGCGTTTTACATCTATCTTCTGGACTCGTATCCAGGAAGCGATGGGTGTGAAACTGAAGTTCAGCACCGCGTTTCATCCGCAAACAGATGGGCAGACGGAGCGCGTGAATCAAGTCCTAGAATATATGTTGCGAGCTTATGTTTTGGATTTCAAGGATAGTTGGGATGATTGTCTTAGTATGTAGAGTTCGCGTGTAATAATAATTTCCAGGCGAGTATCGGCATGGCTCCCTATGAGGCGTTGTATGGTCGCCTGTGCAGAGCACCCCATTGCTGGGCAGAAATTGGTGAGCGTAGTTTGCTTGGCCCAGAGTTGGTGTAGGTGACTTCAGAGAAGGTTGACATCATTCGATGTCGACTTTTGACAGCGCAGAGCAGGCAGAAGAGTTATGCTGATACAAGGCGTTGACCGCTTGAGTTTGAGGTTGGAGACCATGTGTTTCTGAAGGTCTCTCCTATGAAGGGAGTTCTGCGGTTCAGTGAGAAGGGGAAGCTGACACCGAGATTTATTGGTCCATTTTAAGTTTTGGATCGAGTGGGAGCGGTAGCATACCACCTTGCTTTGCCCACACCTGTTGCGTGCATGCATAACGTATTTCATGTTTCTATGCTGAAGAAGTACGTTCCTGATCCTTCGCATATTATCAGTTGGAAGAAGTGCAGTTGAGTGAGGATGCCACTTATGTACTGCGACCGACGCGTATTCTCGACAGGAAGGAGTAGGTATTGCGTAACAAGGTTATCCCTCTTGTGAGGGTGCTATGGACGCATCATGGCGTGGAAGAAGCTACTTGGGAATCTGAAGCTGAGGTCAGAAAGACCTACCCTCTGATCCTTGAGGATTATATGAAGGTATGAATTTCGAGGACGAAATTTTCTTTAAGGGGGGTAGATTGTAACAAGCTTGGAAATTTTTGTGTTAATCTTTCCCTAAGTAGTTGTTTTTGGGGTAATTAGCGCTATACTAGATTGCTTGTGAAATTCGCATCAATCACTTTAAATTCGATCTACATGACTCAAAACTTGTAGATTAGTTAGCGCTATGTTGCTCTGAAATCTGGGATCCATCGCTAAATCCAGTTGTTCTGGAGAATTTTTGGAAGTTCTGGATCGGACCTGGACCATCGCTAAATCCAGAGTTAAAATTAGAAACTTACTAAAAAGGAATCCTAATCTAGAAATAGTAAGGAAGAGAGAAATTACCAATTTAGAAACCTATCTCAGAATCCTACAAAATAAGAAAGTTGGGTTAGTTTCTAAAAAAAAAAAAGAAAACTATCTAAAATAGAAAGTTATTTAAATAGAAAATTTATAAAAATTAAAGAAAAACCCGGAATTAGAAAATTCTAAAATAAATCCTAAAAATCAGAAAAGTCCTAATCTTAAACTAATCCTAAAACCAGTTAACTTCAGGAAACGTAGCCGTCAATCCTCGGCAACGGCACCAAAAACTTGTTCACACCCCAAGTACAGGGTTGTGATGTAGTAATAAACTCGGTAAGACCGAGGTCAAATCCACAGGGACTGAAACCTGTACGTTATCTGAAAATAACCAGATCTAGAACTAGGCTAAGATGAAATCTAAACCAATTGTGATTTGAGGAATAATGGTGAAATATTAATCTAAATTTAAAGAATTCAGAGAAAGGGAACTAGGGATTTAGAGGATCCACTTGTAGAGATCAAGGAGATCTTATGCCTGCTTCATGGATATTATACTGAACTTACTTGATATAGTTTTCAAGAGATGAAAGGTATAAGAATTAGGTATGATTCCATCACAAATCCATGCCTAAGAGACAAGGTAAACAACAGAACTTAGACCAATCCATAACCAACTAAAAGATGTATGAGTGTTAGGAAGGATTCCATCATCCAACCATGTCTATGAGACGATGGCGAACTACAGGGTTTCCGAACATCAAAATAAAAGGAAAGGAATTATTCAAGCCATCACAGATCTACTGTAATTTAAATCACAACAAACCATTAATGACTAAAAGAATTTCTTAAATCAAAACAGAGTCAATCAGTTCAGTTCAAATCAAACCTGTAGAAGCTCCCATCACGCCACAAGCTTCACCTCTTAGCCCTAGCTAAGAGGTTTAACTCAACATAATTAGACTAAGTCTCAACATAATTCATAGGAAAAAGAAGAAAAATAAAGAAAAAATCTATAAAACTTCCAAACACTTCTCTCTCCGCCTCTCTTTCTCTATCTGACATCCCCTATTCAAGCACACCATCTTCTCCACATTTGGAACTCTTTTTATAGCTTTTGGAGTGGTGAAAATCGAATTTGGGAAGCTATCGCACGCGCAGCGAAAGCCTTTTTGCAGCCAAGTTCGGGGCTTCATAACTCTCGCGTTCCTTGCGTTATTCCTATAAAATCAATGTCTCTTGGAGGTATTTTGGCTGGCCTACACGATGGATGGTTCAGATCTGCCATATGATCAAAGATGGTCGGCCACAACTGCCTGAAAAATCAGATTTCGAGGAAATCCACCCCGTCCATTAGATTGCCCTCGAAATTTCGATAAGAAACGGATGGTTTTTCATGTCCATTGACTCAGAATCAGAGAAGAAATCATTCAAACATCAATTTGAACATTACAGGGCAGTCCACTTATGGCCTCTGTATCGCGCACATGTGCTTGCATGGGTCCAAAAGTTCAGCATAGGTTTGAAGAATTCATGGCCCTCTACAAGATGGACGGCTTGGATCATCCGTACGGTCATTCTATGGGGTCCACTAGCATCCGCAAAAACGGACGCTGTCCGTCCGTAAAACAGCGTCAAACGGCAGTTGCCGTTTTGAGAAGAGAACGCGGGTCAGCGCTGCTGACCCGCCTTACTTGGTTCGGTGCGCAGCGGCATGTGTGTACCTTATGTACACACACTGTATATACGGGGCCCATTGTGATGTTCTTGCAAAATCCAAACCATTCATTCGATTAATCTCCCTATTTAAGGCGTTGAGACCAGATTTGAGACAGCTTCAGATATCAGGTGGGCCCAGAATCAACGGTTTATGGGTTGATCTGTCAGTTGAGGTGCTTTTATAGTGATCCGAGGGCTAAAATTTGATATGTACGGTTAATTTATGGCCCTCAGGCCATGTATAAAGTTTTGAGCCAATCAGATGGCGGGAACTATGTGATCTTGCATTCTTTACCAATTTCGGGCCTCTTTAACGTGAATGACTTGATTTCCTCGGATCCCTGAATGTAAATTCTTCAGTCTTGGTTCTCTGGAGTGCGTCCCTTGTTCTGGTAACTTCGGAGTGTCAAATCCATGCTTTTAGTGCTATTTTTCAGTCCACGCTCCTGATTGCATCCTGCAATAAAAACACAATTAAAATATGACATTAAGCATTATCATGTACGTAATATCAGGCAATAACTGGGGTCTGATATGTAATTTTAGACCCTCAACACCCAAGACAGACCCATCAAGTCCAATATTCGACATGTTTTGGGGGTACAGAAACATCAGGGTGTATTTCAACGGTAACCATACTATTCTCTATACTATGGCCCGCCAGAAGGTCGGATTAACTTCATTTTTTGACTCAATGCCTAAAATGATCTGGTGAACAGGTTAGATGGTGTGGATTAGATCAGTGAATCAAGGTGGGGCCTATAGGAGTGGCCCACCCAAAACCACTCTTTCCCTTTCCTTTTTTTTTTTTTGCATTGGCACACCCCATTGTCCTCACGCTTCACTAATAATGTCCAGTGTCCCTGGACCCTATACGGTTGCATATTCATCAAGGTGGGTCCCACATGGGCGTGGCTTACTTAATCGTTTGATATTTATGTTTTGTCATCATTGTTAAGGAGGGCCCATTTCGCTTAGACGGCCATGGGGTCCATTTGAGGAACGGCTTGGACATCACATACATCAAGGTGAGTTACATCCGGGTGGGCCACACGGATACATCATCACACCAAAGTCTTGAAAGAGAGAGGGGGAAGAAAGACAAAGAAGCACCCACCTTAGATCTTGGACTTCTTCTTCCACCAATGTGATCTAGAGCTCCAAGGGAACAAGATTCAATGGTTGGGATTGATTTTGGAGGGTTAGATTTGGGGAGTGGAAAGCTTGCAAAAGAGTTAGAAATGGAGAGCTCTCATGGATGTGGGGAGCTCCCTCTTGTTAGGAAAATAAGAAAGAAAGAGGGAGGGAGAGAGATAAGAGAGAGAGAGAGATGTGATGGCAATTAATGAGTTTGACTTATGGGAAAAACGGAAGGGGTGGTTGCTTGTAAGGGGTTAGGGCTAGGGTAGGGTGATGTCACCCCTAGGGTGACATCATAGTAATTATATTTCTTGGAAAGTACAACAACAGGGATAGGTGGGTCCCACGATCAAGCGATCAACGGCCGAGATAATGCATGGGCTGGATCTCATAATCTGAGCATCTCATTGATGCACAAGACGTGTCGTCTGAATCGCGGCGACGGCGCGGTCACAATGACATAGGTCTCGTTTTGATTTGGCTCAGGTTTACAGGATGTGACTTAAGAGCATGCGCCAATGCTATCTACACGTCGCTGGTCGTCGAAATTCGACTGGGAGGACCACGGAAGTTTATGGAATGGTACGGGATAGGATACGGGTCTTACATCTTACCTGAGGTTGCTCAAACTAGCTCGGTTGGAATCAAGGGATCTGTTGGATAAATCGCTCTAGGTAACAATTTTATCTATTACCTTATTTAATTATTTGTATATGAATACATAAATATGAACAAAAACACACACCCACCTAGTCTGGCTATTGGCTTCGCAGGAGAGTATAGGAGGTGCCAGCAAAGTAGGGTGGGCTTGGGTAGGCCCACTGTGATATGCATCTGAAATCTATTCTAACCAATAGATGCATTAGCCCATGTTAGGCTCTAGGTCAAAAAATAGACTCGTTTCTGATTTAGGTGAGCCATTCCAAAGGAAATAATTGGGGAGATGGTGCCCACCATTGTTAATTTCTATATGGCCCACTATGAAATCCACTCCGATCATTAGATATGTCATCCCGAGTAAGATTGGGGGCCAAAAATCAGGCTGACCTATGATTCAAGTGGGCCACATCAAACTAAAAGTTGGGAGAGGACAACCCTTAATTTTTACTGGGTCCACTACCATGATAATATGAAATCAACTCCAACCATTAGCTTACACACTAAAATAAGGCCCAAGGCTCAAAAGGCAGACCCATCCGTGATTCAGGTGAGCCATACGAATTGAAACACAGTTTGGAAGGTGAGTGTTTTCCCATGTATTATTTCCAATTGTGTGGTCTACCTAAATCGTGGAAGGGGATGTTTTTTGGGCCCTGGTGTGAAATAAGGTGACAAAACTTGTGATTCGGGTGGATTTCAAATAAGCATCCAATCCATGCAATAGATTGGCCCCATCACAAGGATTGCCACATGAAAAAATCAACCATCAAATAATTGAGCAAGTCTATTTATCAATGGATAGCCATTGTTTTTTTATTTTATTTTTATTTTTATTTATTTTATAGATGTGATCCACCTTATGGGTGGATGAAGCTGATTTTTGTAGTGCAAATGATCCTCATTGTGGGACTAACCTATTGGATTAGTTGGATGCTGCATTCACTTAAGAGGTTGTAGGTTATTCTTGGGTAGAGCATAACTTGTGGTCCAACAAATTGGACATGAAACATTCTCTCTCTACACACCCCCAAAAGGTGAGAGCACACCCCTAGTAATTGTATGGACAAAAAGCTATTCTAGCCCCCTACATATTTTTACACTTAGGTGTGTGGGAAAAGGTAATCCTAGCATGAAGACAATTAATCTTGTGCCAAAGTAAGGCTCATCCAGTCATATGGAGCATCACATGCTCAGGCGATCACTTCTTTAGGTTCTTAGATGTACTGAAAAAGTACACATGCTATCATGGCATACACAATAAAATCATAGCCATCCATGAGTTGGGACCATTTTAAATATGCACTGGGATACGATTATGCTTCCGAGCTGAATAGGTAGATCTATGTACGTTGATCAAGCACGTGTACCTTGAACATGAAATAGTAGTCATATTTTTCTAAGCTTCTAAATTTTCCCATAGGTGTTGTTGATTAATGGAACATTTTACTGTATTGGCATCGTATTTTTATAATGGGTCCCACTTGTTGAATGTCGTAGGTTTTTATATGCCCCCACATATGACTAATGCCTATTCATTATATGAGTTCTAGCCCGATCATTCTTGTAATCAAGTAGGTCACCTCTTGTACACTGAATGTGGAACACTAGTAAATCTTACCTGAACCTGATTTTATCTGGTTTCAGATCCTGAAAGAATGACCTCAGATTTAAAGGATATACCCAATAAGATCTAGATAGACAGAGTTGTGCTCACTTGCACCCCATATTAATCACACCATAACAAGATATAAAGAATTATTTTCTTATAATGTCTTTAGTTAAGATATTTGTTTCAAAAAATCATTACAATAAGTCTTTTGTTCAGTTGATAATTGACACGTTGAGTTCTTTCACTTTAGTGATAGAGTCTTGATCAAGTTTGAACATCTTTGTAAGCACTTACAAGTTCATAGCACACCAATATTGATGTTAGAAATTTAGATCCTTAGAATATAAAAAATGCTAATTACTTGTTTAAATAAAATATTCCCCCTCTCTAAATTTAACCTTTGATATTATTTGTATCCAAATGGTCACTTACATTCTAATATGAGATATATAAATTACAGAATATGCAATGGGCGGTAAAACATGTACACAAGGAGATGTTTACAGCTATGGAATCCTTCTATTAGAGATGATCACTAGAAAGGGGCCAACTGATGACATGTTTATGGACAATCTAAGCCTTCATCATTTTGCTAAGTTGGCTTTGCCTGAACGAGTAATGGAGATTGTTGAGCCACAACTGCTTTAGAAGACACTGAAGTTACTGAGGGTAATGGAAATCATATCAATACAAGAAATAGAATGCATGAATGCTTGATTTTAATGGTCAGAATCGGTGTCTTGTGCTCTTCAGAGTCTCCAGGGGAACGAATGTGAATGAAAGATGTGGCTTCAGAAATGCATGCAATCAAGAACCAGTATCTTGGGATCAGGATTCACAGAGACATACAAGTTAGATCACAAATGTTGGATGGAGGTTCGTCTTACCTCAGTCAATACTAAGTTATTATCGGTAGTTATGTTGAGAAATATTTTCAAACAAAGTTACTTTGTTGAATACATTTCTAAACAAGCTTTGGATAGATTTAGTATTGGGTTAAGAGTGTACTTGTATTCATATTGGATATATCAGAAGATGTGTTTCTTTTTCTTTCTTTTATATTATGCTAGACAATGAATTTAATATGAAAAACACATTATCGTATTATAATAAGAAGAATATTGAGTTATTAAGATGTTTAATTGTTAATATATTTTATGCAAAAGTTTTAAAATTGATGTTTCAATAGTAAGGAATTAGTTTAGATGTTGGATTGCCAATTTATTATTAGTCAATGAGTGCTTTCATGCGAGCATGGTGTCCTCACTTACTCGGCCTTTTCTTACTTTCCTTTAGCATTTATGTGATTAAGGTGTGATTTTACTTAGATGAGATAATGCATATAACTTAAAGTCACTACTAGCCAAATGAGGGTTACAATCTAAGGTCTGCTAGATATCGTAGAATAATGCTTATAGGTTAGGAAATCATAGGACTCCCCTTTTGGAGTTCTGACATTTATCTCCCACCACTATAATCTAATCCCAGCCATAATAAATCTAGATCAACCTTACGTATTAGAAATTTGGATCTAATACCATAGTTAATTTATACACTTTATGGAAGCATGTTCAACAAAAATAAAACAATCAAATAAACAATAACCAATAAAATAATCACATAAAGTATAAGATAATTAATGTAGAAAATCCTTGTGGGAAACAATTATGGCACAAAATGATAGAAATCCACTATAATTAAAAGCATTAGAGTTTACACCACTCATCTTCTTTGATTACAGCAGAAACCCAATCTCCCCTTACAATGTGCACTTAGAAAAACTCTAGCCCCTTGAAAAAATCCTTTCACATGCCCTTAAAAGTGTAGAAAATTGACTCACCTCACAAAACCCTTGCCCTTAGAGAGAAAGCACTCGTATAATCTAAGCCCTAATCGAAAATGGAGTTAAATACCACAATTTGTACTAATCAGTGTAACCTGTCAGTCGGACCGAATGAGACCTTCTGTCAAATCTAAATAAACCAACTTACATATTTTGGTCGAAATGAAAATGTGTAAATCTTCATAGTGAGAAAACTAAGAAACCTTCCCTAATTCGGTTGAACCGAAAAGACATCGGTCGAACTGAGATAAGACTTCTCTACACTAGCAGATCGGTAGAATCTAAGGCATCCCACACAATAATCTCCACATTGACTTGCATTATGATAAGTCATCTTAAAAATCTCCCTTAAAACCTCCACCTTGAGCATAGACTACTCCCAGAATTCTCCACCTAGAATGCATATCCATTTACACCCCTATGTAATGGTGCACAATCTTAATAATGGATGGAGAGATTGATCAAGCACAAGCAATGCTTGAAATCCCTTTGGTCATCGACTTAGTCAACATATCAGTGGCATCCTTGTCCATGTGGATCTTTCGAAAAAGAATCTATTTAGAAGTAATGAGTTCTTGTATCTTATGGAACATCACGTTGATGTGCTTGGTTCTCGCGTAATACACTTGATTCATTGCTAGATGGATAGAATTCTGACTATCGCAATGTAAATGAATCACCTCTTGCTTCAACTTGAGTTCTCCTATCAGACCTTTCAACCATAGTGCCTCCTTTGATGCCTCTGTTGTAACTATATATTATACATCGATTCTAGAGAATTCTATTATAGACTATAACATAAGTCTCCAACATACCGGTCGGCCTGCTAATGTGAAAATATATCCTATAGCGAACCTCTTGTTGTCTAGATCACTTGTATAATCTGAATCCACATAGTCGACAACTCCACCTAAAGTTCCATGTCCTTCGAACATGATTTTAGTGTCGATTGTGCAGTTAAGATACCTTATAATCTGCTTAACAACATTCCAATGCTCATTTCCTACATTCGCCATATATTTATTGACCGCACTAACTGTCCGTCAGATATTTGGCATCGTGCAAACCATTACATATATGAGATTCCCCACCATACTTGCATATGATACCCGTGACATATCTGAAATCTCATTTTCTATACTTGGACATAACCTTGTTGATAACTCAAAGTGGCTTGCTCAAGGCGTGCTAACTGTCTTAGCACCTTCCTGTTAGTGCACTTATTAGTTAATCACATGTGTCCATGTGTCGGTAAGTTGGTTGAGCCCTTGGAAACTAAAGATTGAAGACACAAGAGTACATGAAATATCAAGGAGTGAAAAACAGGTAAATCATGAGGTACCTTGGTGATCCTAACCTTAGACCCAAATAGACTCAAAACAACCTTAAACTCTAGATGATCTATTCCTTAATAGGTAATCTTCATTTGATCATACATTGGCCTTAAGATCATTATTTAGACATGCTTAGTTAGCCTATAGAGATTTAGAGTTATTGTAAATTGTATATCCTAAAGACAACAGAACTTTAGATGATTTCGACTGATCCTCGATCAATCAAGCGAATCCTCAATCGATCGATCGATCGAGCGAATCCTCAAACAATTAATTGAGAATAGCTAAAACAATTAATCCAGCAACATTTCTAGCCAAAGTGAAACTAAGTTTGACTGATCGACACATCGATCGATCGATCGAAGGTGCCATTTTAAGCTTATTTATAGTCATTAGAACTCAACTTCTTTATAAAGGGCATTTCGACCTTGGGATTTTTGATGATTTTTTTATGCCATTAGAGCTTAGGTGATTCCCCACTCTTAAATCCACTTTTAAGCCTCTAAACCTTAGAGATTCAAGTCATATTCCTTTAGATTTACCACTCTAATGAGGATTCCAACCTCCATTATGAGGATGCACTTGATCTCCACCATTTTCTAGTGAATAGACACAATTTCATAGGAAAATCCTTAGTCTATTAACCTTTAGAACACCCATCTAGGTGAATCTGCATTGGATAACAACTATCTATTTAGTTATAGGATATTCCACTTTCTCCCATTACCTTGGTCATCTCATTAAAGCATCAAAATAAGGTGATTGATCATAGGAGCTGAAGCATCCACATCAACGATCGTGGGAACAAATGAGAAGTTAATTCAAGAATAAGAGAGTATTGAAGAAGTATCCCAAGAAGGCGTAATAATGGGGCTCAATCTTGAAATTGCAGTTTTACTGCTACAAGCGAAGCTTTAAGATATGGCTAATGTCCTAGAGGGGGGTGAATAAGACTTTTTAAAATTTAACTAAATAATCAAATTCACTTACTTCTAATATACTTATTTAAAGGAATACAAATAAGAAGAAGTCTAAAAATAAAGTCTACTTAGTGAAAGCATCATTTAAGCATTCTATCAAACATGTTTGCTGCAGTAAATAAATCAAGTATATTGTTCAATAAAACATAACAGATAGAAATTTAAATCATTTAACCCATTGCATAAAATGTAAAGTGGTTTGGCTACGTGCCTACTCCCGGCTAACGCACTCTCTTCTAGAGTGTGTCGGATTTCACTATTTAGATGGAGTTCGTTCGAAACCAAATGGAGCTATTTTATTTTGTGATGTAGCCGAGTTTAGTGAAGCAGAGTTTGTTTATGTCGACTTAGGTGTGGATATTTGGACTCCTAGTGGAGCATATCTTTTATGCTTTGTATGCCAAGCGAGTGTATCTGCATCCTAAAGTGAGGTTTCCCCCTTTAAGCTTATCACTTGAGTTCATTAATCTTTGTTGGGGCACAAAAATATTCTATCTTTATCTCTTTGGGAATCTCATTGGCACATGCCTCACCTTAGTGAGGAAATTCCATTGTGTGGATCAACTCCCCAGATTACGCCCTCTATTGCACAAGTTAGCACCCCCAGCCTATCATTGACGTTTTGTGCACTCTCTCTCCCCTCGAACCATGGGTTGTGCGCTGGGATGGGTTGTGCGCCCCTGCTGGAGATGTGTTGTGCACTCCCTGTTGTGCGCAAATATCCTTCACACGTGCGAGACGCCTATAAATACCTCTCTCCCATCCTCATTGAGAGAGGACAAAAGTTAAAGAAGCTCAAGAAGTTCCCGGAGTAAGAGAAAAGTGGAGCCACAGAAAATCCACCCAACTCAAGTTGCCCTGAGAATGTCATTGTGCGGGTGCACAATCGAAGTTATCTATGGCATAACTCAAGTTGCCCCAAGAATGTTGTTATGTGAGTGCACAGTCGAAGTTATTTATAGCACAACTCAAGTTGCCCCAAGAATGTCGTTGTGCGGGTGCACAATCGAAGTTATCTATGGCACAACTCAAGTTACCCCGAGAATATTGTTGTGCATGTGCACAATCGAAGTTATCTATGGCACAACTCAAGTTGCCCCGAGAATGTCGTTGCGTGGGTGTACAATCGAAGTTATCTATGGCACAACTTGAGTTGCCCTGAGAATGTCATTATGTGGGTGCACAATCGAAGTTATCTATGACACAACTCAAGTTGCCCTGAGAATGTCGTTGTGTGTTCACTCCCCAAGTATAGGGTTGTGATGTAGTAATAAACTCGATGAGACCGAGGTCGAATCCCAAGGGACTAATACCTGTACATAATCTGAAACTAAGTAGAACTAGAACTAGACTAAGATGAAATCTAAATCAATTGTAATTTGAGGAATAATGATGAAATAATTATTTAAAACTTAAAGAATTCAGAGGTAGGAAACTAAGGATTCAGAGGATCCACTTGTAGAGATCAGGGTGATCTTATGCCTGCTTCAAGAACTCAACTAGACTTAGAGTCCCATCATGAAAATCGAACTGAACTTTCTTTGATATAGTTTTCAATAGATGAAAGGTATATAAATTAGAATGGATTCCATCACCAAACCCTGTCTAGGAGATAAAGCAAACAACAGAATTAAACTAATTAACAACCAATCAACATGATATGAAGGTTAGGAAGGGTACCATCACCCAATCATGCCCAGGAGACAATGGTGAACAACATGGCTTCCTGACGTCATAAACATAAAAAGGAAAGGAACACGCTCAAAGCTATCACAGACCTATTGTAATTTTAGTCACAACAGACCATTAAAAACTAAAAACATTCCCTTAATTAAACTAAAATCAACATCAGTTCAGTCTAAACAAAAGGCACAAGCAAAAAGGTCTCCCATCATCCTGTAAGCTTCACCTCCTAGCCCTAGCTAAGAGGTTTAGCCTAACAGCATGATTAGGCTAAATCCCTTAACAAAAATAAAATAAACAAAAGAAAAATAAAAAAAATAAAAAGAAAAAGAAAAACAACTCTACTATCTATCTATCTCTCGGCTCCACGTCTAAGCTGTGTCTCCACTTTCCTTTCTTCCTCTCTTTCTTTTATAGGAATAGGAGAGTCGGTGCTGGGGCAATGGAGACGTGCGTAAGGGGCTGAAGTCGGTGGAGAACCTCCTTTACGCAGCTGGGGTCGGTGGGAGCTGCGTAAGGGCGTGCGAACAATAGAATCTACGTAACTCAACTTACGCTGATGTATTGGTGGGGCCCACTTCAGCTAACATTTGGAAAATCCACGCCATCCACCTTGTTCTCCTTGAAATTTCGGTCGGAAGGTGTATTTTTGGCCTTCTGTTGATGAGGCACACAAAACTTTTTACTTCACCGTCTGTTGTCTTGTTTGGACGGTTTAAAACCAATCTTCATTAACTTCTGCCATTCTGTCACCTGAGATTGGGTGAGAGGGAGCTTGGGCTTCTGATAGACAGTCTGGATGAGACCGAGGATGCATGATGGTGGTCCACAACATTCCTCTGCAAGTCCCTGTGCGAAACAGAGCCACGTTGGTCTTTTCATTTTTTTTTGGTCGTTGATGTCATGATCGACGCAATCGCAGGGATCCAGTCCGTCCCTTAGAATACTCATGTAAAACCATTCGGAAATGGTTTGTTGGGCTTGGATTAGGTGTGGTCCACCGTTCTGTCCATTTCACCGTCAATCTTTTGTTCGGCTGAGACGTTCACACGATCTCTTGCATGGTGGCAAAAAGACACCATGGATATAGTCATGGATACCCCCTAGGGCGAATGGACGGTTCAAATCGATGATTTGAATGATTAGTGGGCCCCACTGAGAGAGACCGGTGGACGCTAGTGCGTCCGCTGTTGCTGGTGCGGAAAGAGTCGGGTAAGCCGACTTTGAATGGGATTCTCGTTCCGGTGCGGCTCGCATGCAGATGTGCTATGTACACGCATGTTAGACGTGGGGTCCACTATAATGCATGTGATCAATCCACTCCGCTCATTCCTTTCCTCTTGTAGATTAAGTGGTTGAGACCAAAGCTGAAGAATATGCATATATCAGTTGGGCCCATATTACTGTTTTAGTGGCTGATCTGTCAATTGGGCCACTTCAACAGAGATTCAAGAGCTAAAATTCGACGTGTACGGTTAATTTATGGTCCTCAGGCCATGCATGAAGTTTCGAGTTGAACGGAGCTGGAAACCCTGTGATCTTGCATCCTAGACAATTTTTGGGCCACTTGAGTTTCAGTTTCTTAGTTTTCTCAGATCTCTGGCATACAAATCCGTCGATCTTGGTCTCCTGGGGTCTGTCCCATGCTTTGGTGAATTCTGAGTATTAAATCTCAGCTTTTAGTATCTTATTTCAATCCAAGCTTGTAAATACACCCTGCATCACAAACATGATTACATCAGGCTGTTAAACAGTACCATGTTCATAAATCCAGGCAATAACTGGGTTGTGACATGCAATATTTGACCCTCAACATTGTGTGGGTGCACAATCGAAGTTATCTATGACACAACTCAAGTTACCTTGAGAGTATCATTGTGCGGGTGCACAACCGAAGTTATCAAGTGCACAACTTAAGTTTCCCCTAGAGTATCATTGGTGCACAACCGAAGTCTCATACAACAAAAGTTTTCATGTTTAGAGAGCTCCCGAAGAAGGAAAAGTCCATCCGTGCATCTGGTTCACTCGCACAACCATTTCTTTTGAAGGGACATTAAGAGCAAGAAGAGAAGAATTCAGAATGAGGTGGAGAAGTCGAAGGAGAGAGTGAAAAGACAACTAGTGTTTATCACACAACCAAACCAACGGCCTCAAGTCTTCACAACTCATCTGTCTTTGTGATGAACATCTAATATGCCGAAATGCTGCCAAAATTTTCCATTGAATTGCTTCTCCTCTCATTCGTTGTGTTGATTCATTGTACTTTGTTTTCAGAATCAAGGGAAATACGAGGATGTAAACAAACTCAGAATTAATTAAATATATCATAATGATTGTTCTCTCATTCTTTCATTGTTATTATTGAATGATAATCCCCCTAATCATGCCTTCGTTTCTTATCAAAACAATCTTATTATAGATAATGTTTTAATTACTTATATTTAGAACCTATTGAGTTACTTGGTTAATCTATTTCTCTTAGTACAAAAATATGCTAATCTTTTATGCAATTGACTCTTAAATTGAATAATTGACATGCCTCTTTAATTCTATTAAGAATAAGTGATTTGATTGTCACATGCTATCTCAAGTAAAAAATAGGTTAATTAATTATATGTTTGCCACTTCTGATTACTTGATGATATTTCGGAGGTTCTTGAACTAGTGGACATTTTTTTCTAATGGATTAAATAAAAAATTTTGTGAACTAACTATCTTAGGGATCATTTGGGCCTATGTGGCTTTTGGGGATAATCCAATTTTATTGCATCCTTGGATGGATTATTTGCCTTATGTGGTTTTGATGGAATATTTGTCATTTTGTGTCTTGATGGTTTATTTTATGCGGAGTTATAATTTCTGAGTGACGTTAGAGTTCAGGTGTTGATTTTCTATTCATCTTGCGGAGTTCACTTTTATTGTTATTTTTAAGTGAAGTTGAAGTTCACTTGTTTATTTTTTAGTCACCTTGCGGTGTTTTATATGATTTTCGAGTGAAGTGGAAGTTCACTTGTTGATTTTCTAGTCATCTTATAGAGTTCATATACAATGTGATTTCTGGGTAAAGGAGAAGGTCACATGTTGATTATCTAATTATTTTGATATGTCCATTCCTATTATGGTTCCTTTTACATTTTCTTAATAAAGTAATTATGTTGGTGGATATATTCTTTGTGTATATGATCGTGAGTTAGAATTTCATTGTTTAATAAATCTTTTTCTATGTCTTGCAAACTATTTTGAATTATGAATGTTGGGTGTATAATCTTAGAGGGTATTTCTCACTATAATAGCCATTGACGCTATCAAAACATATCAGTTGATGCAGGTTAGAGCGAGTCGACGATGTTTACCTAGTTGCTAAAAGGGATCAAGTAGTTGAGGAGCTATACGAGATCCCATTGGAGCATATTGAGCTTCATCATTAGTTGATAAATTTCTATTTTAGATTAGGGTACTTTTGGTATTTGGGTTGTATAAGTTTTGTATGGGCACTACATTTGGATTTTTGTTATGAATGAAAAACTTTTACTTAATGCACAGTTTACTCCGCTAGTAATTGTTACTAACAATGAATATTGAGAAGATTGTTTAAATTTAGACTTTAAATTTTAAGGTTAACACTCAGAATTTTAGAAAACAAGTATTATACTCAGGTTTTGAAAACTGGGGTGTCACAAGATGGTATTAGATCGGAGTTTAGATAAATCTTGCCTTGGGGAAAATGGAACTTATATAAATTCAAATACTCCAAATTTACATTGATGAAATTAGATACTTGAACTAAGTTTAATTCTTATAAGTAATATGGTTTTATGAATCTAGAAATCTAAATTTTAAGCTCCCTTGAAAATTACTAGAATAATATGGAACTTAAAAACAGAATTTAGGTGTCGTGGGAAAACAAATGACTACCATAATGTATATTGAATGAGAACACCTCCCGACTAGACATTTGAATAATATTCTCTTAAATATGACATATGAACATTTCAAACATCCTTTTTATTAGAAATAATATCCTTCTGTTGAAATATCGATATTAGGTTGGAAAAATCTTATTAAATTCAAGAAATTACAAGTTTAGACACCTTGTAATTTGTCATGGATCCCAAATATAACCTTGTAATAACTTGTAAAAAAACTTAGGATATTCGTAGAACTTTAATAATAAGGTAAAAATTAGAAAATGCGTGTTGAAAAATAACTTTTATATGAATTGCATTACAATTTAGATACAAATACTTTGCTGCAGCATCTGCTACTTCTTGTTGGAGTAAGCCAGCTCCTTATCACGCCATAACAATGTAGATACAAAATAGAAACTTTGACAAAAATCACATGATTGGAGTATTGTTAGAATCAATAAAATCTCAACAATTCTCTATTCTTTACGATTATGTGTAGAAAGACTCTAAAGGTCCTAAGATGATCAACCAAACATCTTTGCATTTGCTTTCATGGCAATAAGAGATTTTTTTTTCCCGAAAAGTTAAATGGAGGGAAAATAGTTTGCTTATTACATGAGGTGTCAAATAATAGAGTGAAAAAGTAAAAAATGTTTACATATGTGGGATTATAATACAAATTGTTGCAAATGCGAAGAAAAGGTATTTCTAAGGACTTTTATTTAAACAAAAAGGTGCAAATGGTTTTCATCCCCTAGTGTTGATGAGTGTCTACCTCTCACTTATGTCATACCTTTTATGCTTTCTTTATATTTTCCTAGTTTACCTTCTGCCCTTACAGGCCCCTAGGATATGAATGAGGCTATCTAATTGTATAATCCAAGGTTATCAATTAAATTGAAATTTTTTAATGAAATGAATTTGTTGAATGTTTTTCTTGTCAAGATCTTGAAACTAATGTTAAATCCATGAAATGATGAGACCTGGCTACCCAAACCCCACACACTCACGCACCCACTCATATATGTGCACTCAATCCCTGGTCTCTCATTGTTGAAATAGAGGCATGTCTACCATTGAGCCATGGAATTAGACCCCTACTTTGTTGCATGGGTTGAAATGCTTGGGATGTTTTGAGCTCATTCATGGCTCATGCTCTGGATTGGTGTGATCGTTGATGTCATATTGAAATTTTTGGTTGACCTTTTGAGAGGTGTGGATGCTGTAACATTCGGTGGTGATTAAGAAATTATTTTTAACTTCCTATCATGGGGAGGGTATTTTAAGATTTTTGGGGTAAGATATGATGGTGCAAAATTTGATCCAACATATTTTTAATGGCTAATATCTATTAGACAATTCCAACCATCAAACTTTAATTTCCAACACTAATCAAACGACCCCATCAAAGTTTGATTTGGACCACTTGCCATCCAAAGTAAGGAAAACATTTGGATGTCATCAATTGTTGTAGGGGATATACCATATTTTCTCAGGATTCTTAGAGTTAAGTGGACTGTTCCCAAAAGATTAAACCTACTAGGGTGGAGAAGGTGCATACTTTTCAAAGAGATGAAGACATGACATTGTTCTTGTCCTCAGAATTAATTTTTCAGTGTGTTAAAAGGAGAAAAGGCATTGCTTTTTTCTCCATAGGCTTCAGACTTCTTTCCATATAGGATGAAGATGAGGCAACTAATTGGGGTGGGACCTGCAATGCGGAATTGGATTCAGGTCATGATTGTTGATTGCCATCTTTGCCCTCAGATCTAGGATGCAGAAGAGTCATCTGCCTCGAACATGTGGTTAATTTCAATAGACCATTGGTTTTCTTGTTTCAACTTTTTTATTCAGTCTAGTATGTGATTGCATCAGTCTCACTACAAATATATTGATGTGGCCATCAAATTGTACAATTTGTGGCCTAATAGTTTGTTGGAAAAAAAATAATGAAACAAAATAGTTCAATATTTTTGTTAGTAATATGTAGACATTGGTGTTGAACTTGTGGAATGATTAAGGCTGGCAAAAGGATATGCCACGCCCGCAATTCAGATACAGAGTGTGCACTCTTATACTCGAGTTACGGCCCATGACTCGTACTCCAAGTGTACTTAAATTAATAATTCATATAGTTGCTTGGAGGCATAGCTTAATGCATTCTAAGTTCATCCACAATTCTAACATTCACACATCCATACATATCATATAGTTTCACGCATTTCTATTAATCACTACCTTCTCATTCTCAAACCATATCATCTAACTGGTAACTCAAATAAGTCTATCCAATTGGGACTTTATTCAATCACAATATCAACAACCATCTAACATAAATGTCTATTAACAAATACCTTAACAATTTCTAATCATAAATGAGTAATAGAAAGAGATCTTAAAGTTCATGATCATCAGTTCTTATTAAACAATCCATTTAATCAGCTCATCGTAGTAAGTTCATCTTCAAATAAGTATGGCTGTTGATCTTGTGGGTCATCTGCCATTTGGGCCTCATTCTCTGGTACCTAATTTATATTTCTAATCTCGATCACCTCTGTATGATTCAACAAACATCAACTAGCCAAGCCTAGTGAGTGATCCCATCATGGTTCATGCACGACACAATTAAGATAGAACATAACAACAATTAAATTAAACAAATGTAGAAATGGGCATGGATGCAAAATTGCATGAGATGCATGCATCAAGTGGGATAATCATACACTTACTTGGGTTAGATATCCGTCAACTAGCATTGCACTTGATAAGATTCTCTAGGAATGGTGGGCATCCAGTAACAATTCTACCAAGAAACCATTCAAGGAGATCCCCCAGGAACCTAGGCACGAGGTGTGCATGCAATTCATCTAGAGCGAGCCTCTAAGAGCACTGTAATGCACGTGATGCATGCTCAATGCTCAATGCATCGACATATCCAAATTGTCTTATACATCTCTCTATATAAGTGGAAACTCTAATTTCATGAATGTAATGATAGACATCTTCATATATTCAATTCACAGTAATAGTCGTTCATTACAATATTTCATACTTCAATAAATCAATGTTAGCAAGACATTATAACAAATATGGCAATTATAACAAATCCATCTTAATCGTAATAGAGATGTGGCATGTTGGGATTCAATGGCCTATATTTGGTATAAATAAATTCACCGAATAGTCATACATGTTTAAATCCAAGATTCCTAATACATAATTTAAACCAATCGTGAATTTGATCTAATTGTTCCATTCAATGGGGCCCACCTTTGATCAAATCAAGGTGACCCTCTATCATTCATAATTTGGTAATTAATCCAGGGTTATATATGTATATTATAACTTAATAATCCAATTATCAAATTCTAATATCTAATAGATCAATCCAGGAATCTGTTGAGCGAACCTATCGATTGATCAAAGTCCCTCGATTGAATCAATCTCCAATCAATCGAATCGACAAAATCAAGATTAAAGTAGTTTGGTCATTGGACCATTGTCAATATTTTCGATCGAACTCTTCAATCGATCAAGTCTGATTGATGCTCCATTGATTAAATTAAACATAAATTGATCAAATTGAAAAAATCAAATTTTGATAGTTTAAGTTTCTAGACACATTTCGACATATTTCGATCGATCGAAGCTCCCTTCGATTGAATCGACAAAGGTCGATCATGCTCTATTACATGATCCATTTTTGCAAAGTTTAGGAATTTTTCTTGTTTTTAAGTTTTACAAGATCTAACATATTCATAGGTTAGATTTGAACCATCCAATGATTTTCTCACCATCAAGTTATAGAAAAATCATAGGATTGTTCAGATCTAGACCATCCTAAGATCTACAATCATCATTATATATATATATATATATATATATATATATATATATATATATATATATATATCATTATTGTTATCCTTTGATCCCTGTGGATAATCCAACAATTAGATTGATTAAAATTTTGGGTAACATCCCAGATATAACCCAGAATCAATATCAATGTTGTATATTGATCTAATACATCAGAAAATCTATCGAATCAACAAATATGCAAAACCATGACTAAGATTTACTCCAATTAGTGTGGCCCACTCAGTGTTCAGATCATTTTAGAATTTGGGGCACTGGTATATTTTGGCCTTAGGAAACGTATGATCTAAAGGAATCTGAGCTAACACCGCTAGACATACCATGTTAATCTCTACGATAAGAGATCTCGCTTAAAACCTTCATCTATTATAAACAATTCTCACATATCAAAGCAACAAATGCAAGGCCGATCTGCCCCATTCATGGCATAGATTTGAGGGTTATTAATCAAAGGCGTAAGAAAAATTATAAAAAGAAAGGTTAGGAACCTACCGGCGAGGGCTTTTCTCTACAGGCCTCCCCTCTCTCACACTTTCTCTTTTCTCTTTTCCGTAGGGTTTTCGTAGGAGAGTTCTCTCTATGATCCCTTCTTATAGAGAGAGAAGAGCCCTGGATCTAGAAACTTCTTATCCAAATGAGCTCATTTTCCTAATTTGAAAGTTTTATCAATTTGGATAAAAGGTTATTTAACCTAAAGTCGCAACGACACAAGTTGATCCTCCAACCTCTCCTTTATCCAAGAGTCTCTACTAACGTGCTAAGTAATTTATTTTATTAGTAATTACAAATTTTAAATTTAATTAATTAAGAATTTTATATGAGTAAAAATTCAAGGGCATTATAGGCTAATCCTGGGGTAGGGAAAATCAATATTTTGAATAGGCATGAGCCAACAACAAGCTTGTTCATTGTCGTCCATTGTTAGTTATTTGGACCACTAGTTGGATTGAAACTCAATGTCGTAATGGGTAACTTGTATGCTAACATTGATGGTAGGTGGTTGATCAATAAAAATTACTTATAATGTTTCAGGCTTTTTCCGAGCCTATGCTTTGAATTGGGGTGTTTCTAATTGTCCAAAGTAGATTGAATAGTGCCTTTGGTGATATGGGATTCACTGTGATGTATATGTGTTATATCTATATTGTCCATCCATTTTGTTAGCTTATTTGAGGGCATAAGCCCAAAAATTGAAGAAAATCCAAAGCTCAAGTGGACCACACCACTGGAAACATTGGTGATTGAACATTCATGATAAAACCTTCTTAGGGGCCACAAAAGTTTTAGATCAAGCTCATATTTGTGTTTTCCCTCTATCTAGATTTGTGAGACCTTATCAATATGTTAGATGACAAGTAAGCATCATGGTGGGCCCTGGGAAGGTTTCAATTGTGTGTCAATTATACCCACCATTTCGTGTGGTGTGGTCCACTTGAGGTTTCAAGTCGCTTCATACTTTTAGGTTGTAACGTCTTAGAAAAATCCGTACAAAGACCCGAGTACCACCTCAGGCAGAAATTACTAAGGACCAAATCCTTTAGAAATTAGACAAAAATTAATTAAGTACTAAACTAAATTAATCGGTAGATAAGCTTGAACAACTTTCCATATGAACTACAAGACCCAAAACTAGTAGAATCGATAATGCTACATTACTTAAAAACTAAATATTAATCTCAAAACCCAATTGCTCTCGGGAGCACATTGAAACTCTGTATTGGACTTGGATCGCTCATCGAAAGTCTGATTACCGCAAAGTTATACAGTTATGACCGCCTTACTGGGCTTGACAACCATGTCAGAAATCAAGTCCAAATAGTGTCTAGAAATGCACAACTAGAGCCCTGAGTGAAGTGTGTGAAAAATGGGAATATCTTTAGAAAATGAACTCAGATTTAAGTGAATTGGGTTGTTCGCTTGCAGGCTAAATTTAATGTTTCAGACTGTCAGATTCTGACCCAAATATACCCTTGGATCAGGGAAATTTTCCTACACAGGTCAGTGTACTTATGGCCCTGATTGAGTGACGACGACCATTGAACTGAAACTGGTCCTCCACGGTCGATCCACAAATTCGATCGAACCAAAATCTTAACCTAATGTAGATCCATCGCCAAGGAACTTTTTTCAGACTGTATGTAAGTAATGGGCCTCCAGATGAGCTCCGTCGGCCTGAAACAGTCGACTTTTGGCTATAACCTAAGTATACCATGACCCTGGG
The DNA here is from genome assembly GCF_029962835.1 of Magnolia sinica. NCBI lineage: Eukaryota > Viridiplantae > Streptophyta > Magnoliopsida > Magnoliales > Magnoliaceae > Magnolia > Magnolia sinica. The sequence goes on from NC_080581.1 coordinate 25,746,668, forward strand.
GCCATTGACATCACTTCTGGGCCTATATAATGCCCTAAACCCACCTCTCTCTCATTTCATACGAATTTACAAAACCTTAAGAGAGAGAAGAGAGAAAAGAAAAGGAGAAAGTGAGGAAAGGAGAGACAGTGTGAGAGATAGTTGCTGGGATTCGTTCCCATCACTCCACGGGCCGAATCATCTCTCCCGTGTCGCAACGTCGGTGAATCCAAATCCATTTTTGGGTAAGAAATCCTAACCCTAATCTGTTTTAGGTATCTAAGTAGATGAATCGATGAAATAGCTAACCTATTTCGTAATTCAGGTAGCCGTTGTGCCGTAGACAAAGACGTAGTGTTCAAACTAAGTTCGATTCTAGTTTACCGACGAAAGGTGTAGACTATAAACATTTAGGTTATGGTTTCCAAGCCTTTCAAAGTCAGTTAATGATTTATGATTGACTTAATTGCTATCACATGCACTTAGATTCGATGTTTCCCGCATATTACACATATATATGAACTATGTTGAATATAATGCATTCTATGTCTTTGTAGAAATGTTTGAATGAAATTATTATCATGATTTATACTTGCCATGACTATAAATCTAAAATGCGTAATTGTTATAGGTACGACAATTCCTAGGCGAAAGGATTTGCCCTATTATATGTTATAACTAGTTTATATCATGTATGTCGAAATGTGTAGCCTAAGTGTTTGATAAAATGTTCAAATGAGTAAGTGTTTGATAAATTGTACTTTATAAGGGTGTTGAGATGAGATTCCCAACTACCTTAACTACCAGTATAACTTCATGTAACTTAAATCCAACTATGGGATTTATGTATGAAATGCATGTGTGATAATATGTTTATTCTGTGTTTCATAAAATGCTCAAATGCTTGACATGTTTGAATTGGTTGCTCAATATTGCTATGCCTATCACATATGATTTACTATTGTAATTGAGTGTGATTGGGACTATGGGGTAGTCCAAGCAATCGATAATGGTTCCCGATTGGGTGGCCGAACTAGATTCGCTACATTGGATACGTTCGAGGAATCTGAGTCGTACGATGATTGTTGACAGTGGTTAGGCCACGTGGAGTGCTTACGTGCTCCATGTCATTAATTTACCATGCGTTTGTACCAATCGAGCTTGTCAAGTAACCCGATTAACCCAATGTATGTTTACCATGTATGGACGTAACTGCTTGAATCTAAGGTACCACTTAGCAATCAAAGCTCGTGTAACCTTGGTAGCACGATCTGCCAAGACTCATGAGCCAATCATGGTGGTATGGGACACTATGGTCGAGCTGTTAGCCTATGCTGGGGTGAAGAGCCTCCCCGTAGTGACTAGTGAGCACCTAAACTCTTGAGTCGAATACGGTGGTATGAGACATTGTATTCGAGTTGTCGGCCTACGAGAAGGTGAAGAGCCTCTCGTAGTGACCTCAAGTATATACCAGGACCATGTTAAGGTGACGAGCCTTTCTGTAGCGACTTCGAGTATAAACCAGGCCTACGCTGAGGTGACAAGCCTCTCCGTAGCGACCTGGAACTGCCTATCGCATGTGATTAACTGGGATTGATGACCCTTGATGGATCATTGTTTGGGTAAATGATACAAAGGGAGGTACCTTAGTTTCCCGAACCTGTTGTATGAAAAAGTCTAATTAAGAACTTGGCTAATCACACCCATGCACCGTATTGCATATGCTTTGATGAGGAAGTGCACGTTTACCGGGAGTGTTGCATGCACGATCGTGAGATGATGTCGCTGAGGGAGTGCAGGCCAAGGCATACATCATTGTTGCATATCATCCTTGCATTAACAAGAGTACTAGGACATGATTGCTGTACTACTTTATCATTACTGCTTGACTGAACTGATAACATGTTAACCTTTATCTTATAGCTCCACTGAGTTAATCACTCACTCCCACTCTGAGACAGTGTTTTAAAACACTAACCAAACTCTATTGTAGTTGCAGGCGATGGCGAGGCTTACGAGATGGAGCCCGCCTTTTATGACAACGAGGAGTTCTCCTATCTGCAACTCTTTGGCGGGTTTATGTAGACCTGGAGTTGTGTCACCGGGGCTACAAGGACATGGACTAGATGACATTACACTTTATCATTTTGTAAATTTTGAAATTATATATGTAATTGTTTAACCTGGTAACACATTCGTACTCTTGAGACTTACAACCACTTATATGCTTTATATATTTATCACAGTCTTCCGCTTACGTAATTTAACCATCTCTGGTGTATGATATGCTAATTTGGTATAATCTCATTCATGTTTAATGTACTAATATGGACAACATTTAATCATCATTATTTATGTTGTATAAGTGATGCGTTGAAACTCGGGAGTTGAGCTTCTACTTGACCCTTGGATTTCGAGGCGTTACAAGTTGGTATCAGAGCATGATTTGGATTAAAATATACCTGTGTTATGGTAACATGATGCACACTGATGTACTCTGACCTAGGAGGGAGCGTTAAAATGTAGACATGATCATAGAATCCCGAGTTTCGCCCGTCGGTGATCATATGACCGTTGGAGTGAAACTTACCATTGAATTTCACCCTGTATGCATATAAGATCATGTAAAAATGATCCCAACCCTTTCGTAGACCGTCAATCGATAGGTTTGGGTGATAATTCAGTGAATCCCATGCTCAAAACACGTCAAAAAGCGTGAATACGTGCGAGTTGAAGTCCGAAAGCACCTTAAATGGTTTTGAGGGCAATACCATAATTTATCGAGGGACCCAAGGTGGGTCCCACGTGTTTTCAGCACCCCGGGAAAGGGTGGGCACTGCCCCCAGGTGGAGCCACCGCAGATGGACCAGAGTCCGGTCGGCAGTGCACCGCCCGACTAGGTGGGCCTGTTCACACGTGTGGGGCCTCTATTTGACCCCCCTCACTCCCCTTTTTGCCATTTCACTCACCCCCTAGCCCTCTAAACACTCAAAATCTCTCTTTTCCTCTCAAACTCTTTCTTCCATACACTTCCAATCTCCAAATCTTCCATTTGGTTCATCATTACCTCCCATTTCCTCAATTTCATCCCTCCACCTTCAATATTTTCACTCATTTGAGCACAAAAGCCTCTTTTGTGTCTCGTAATCTCCCACATCCTCTACCCATTACATCTACCTACATCCATTGCCTTGAAAACCATCTTTTTCATCTTTCTAGCTCCCCTATTTCCATCCATTTGAGCACAAAAGCCCTCTTTTGTGGCTCACAACCTTTCAAACCCATTAACCTATCTCATCCTTCAAGCATTCTCACTTCCAATGGCTTTCTTTGAAATTGTTGCCTCCATCTTCTCGATCTCTATGCTTCTTTCCCTTATGGGAAAGAAGAGAGCAACCCCGGATGAGGTCGGGCTGAGCCGACCACAACGTACTATGAGGAGGGCGGACGCCAAAGCCAGTACGAGTGCCGAGCATGAACGGAGGTCCAAGCGGGACCTCGATCCTCACATTCCGTTAGAGAGATCGCTATTACCAAACATCAACCTAAGTAAGTTCTGCAACCGCAAGGTCATATTTGAAGTACATGTCGATGAGAAGATGTTTGGGATGTATTCAGCCATCGACTTTCTCCTGGATAATGGGTGGGGTCCCATATTTGAAGGGAACACTCATGCAAGTGAAGGCACTATGCGCACCTTCTACGCCCTCATTCGGAATCCACTATTAAAGCCTCTCTAGTTTACTATCCCTCTGGGAAGGCAGGAGATCATAGTTGGTGTGGACGAGATTGCCCGCATTGTGGGAGTTGAAAAGGGTGTAGTGTATGCCAGTGAGAAGAACCTCACTAGTAAGTGAGAGAAGAGACTCCGCACACATTTTTTATGCGGCCGACTCGAGCATTCGAGGTAGGGAAATAGTCTCGTTTCATCCAAGATAATGATCGATTTCCACCTGCTCCACCACATATATACGTATAACGTATATTCTAGGTGGAGTAATCGCACCGAATGCACATGTTTCATGGTGGATTTCTTATATAGAGTCGGGTAAGGAGAGAAAGTATGCCTGCCTACTCTTGTCCTATCCCGGATAATCCGCACTGTACAGTCTACTAGGGAGAGCTCCTCTCTGCCTTTTAGTCGACTTATTTGCAAGATAGCTCGCTAATACTGTTTCTGACTCCATATGGAGGATGTCGGCCCGATTCACATTATCAGTGAAAACACGCTTCACAACATGGGCATTGGCCAAAGGCAAAGCCAAGCCCGCCTTGAGGAGCACAGTGATGATATAGAAGAAGAAAGTGACAATGTCGAAGGAAGCGAAGGTGAGGAAGAAAGTGGCGACGAAGAAGAAGGAAGTGGTAGGGATGGCAGTGAAGATGAGGGCAGTGGCTCAGGGGGAAATTGGGAAGAAGAAGAGGAGGCCCAAGAGTCCGATGAGGGACCTCCTCCTACTACACCTGAGCACCGCCACAATTAGGCTACTATAGAGACTCGCTTGGCTCAAATTGAGGAGGGCCAAGTTGCCCTACAACAGGAGGTCAGTGAGACCCGGCCAAGCTTGAAGAGAATAGGGCCTTCATGAAACAAAAATTCAAGAAGGTGTCTCGCACCTTGAAGGTTATCCTGTGTTGCATCTAGGACAAGGGTGCCCCTCCTCCATCTTCAGATTCAGACGACTAGTCATCTGTGTAGTCGTCTTTTAGTTTTTTTTTTTAATGTTTTCTTACTTTCTCTGTTTCAGCCTTAGTGGGCTTAGTAGCATGGTGGAATTGTTAGTATGTTTAGTATTTAAAGCTTGTTTAAATTAGCTCACATGCATCTTCTATCATAATCCATGTAAGACTATATCTTATGTATTATGACAATTTTGGTAAATGAAATGCATGAAGTTCCTTTTGGTTTGGAATGTGAATGATGTTTGGATGAGTGTATCATCTTATGTTAATCTTACCTATGGTACACCCTATGTTGAATGTAGGGAATGCCACCTAAGAACAATTGGAGCATGACACGTCTTTCACTTGGCGAACCGTTTAACGAGGCACCTCCCCTAAGCGATAGCCACATGGACCCCGGTTTGGGCCCGAGTCACGAGACTATGCCAGATTCACAGCCAGCCACTAGCCCCACTAATGGACTGACACATTCTGCACCACCGGTTCCAGGGCAGAACCGTGCATCTACCTCGACACCTCCCGTATCACAGTCGGCTCCTCCTCCTGATAGGTTGGAGAAGATGATGCTCTTGATGCAGCAGCAATAACAGTTTTTGGCCACCATTGTGGGGGCCATTGCCCAAAACATGCATGTAGTCCCGCTTGCACCACCTGTGCAGCCTACTGGAAATGTGATAGCCAATGGCTTATTTGAGTGATTCTAGTGCTTCCAACCTCCTACTTTTGTGGGTACTCACAGACCTAAGGAGGCCGAGTATTGGCTTGACCGCATCTCTAAGATGCTGAAGCTGCTGCACTGCACTGAGGCAGAATAGGTAGAGTTGGTCACCTACATGTTTGAGAAGGAGATCAGCCTCTGGTGGGACAGCGTCCTTCGGACCATTGTCGTCGGCTACGTATGGACGTGGGAGGCCTTTGAGACACGCTTCCATGGGAAGTATTTCTCCCTCATATACCGCCATGAGAAGGAGGGAGAGTTCCTTGGCCTCCGATAGGGAGGAATGACTATTGCTGAGTACGAGAACAAATTCACCGAGCTGGCTAGGTATGCTCCGTTGATATTGGCTGATGAACTGATGCGTATACGGTGACTTTCTGAGGGTTTGTGACCTGACATACGCTCGAAGATGTGTTGCACTAGCATACCCAGCTATTTTGAGCTAGTGAACATGTGTCTGCGGGCTGAGTAGGATGGGGACAGACTATCTAGTACGCGGGTACCCATGGGTCCGAGGCCTCGACCAGATTTGCCGAGCCGACCGTTTCTCGGCAAGAGGTCATGTGCAGATTTGCCTCCTCGGCTTACGACTCCACCGATACAACCGAGGTGACCTGACATGTGGTGGCGCTTAGTGTAAGAGGTCGGGTGTCAGGCCAGTATCCTAGACTGTATCGTTCCGTAGGCTCTCGTGGTCCTCCCGGTCGAATTTCGGTGACCTGCGATGCGTAGATAGCATTTGCATGCATCCTTGAGTGTCATCTTGTAATTCCGAGTTGGCTTGACCTAAGACCTATGTCATTGCAACCGTATCGTCGCTGCGATTCCAACACCGTGTCTCGTGTGCCGATCTGACGGTTAGATCAAAAGATGTACCGTTTACAATATTTGAGCCCTTGATGATGTGGGGTCCACTTTGAGGGGGTGCACACATTTCCCTAGGTGGACCCACCCTAGGAGCACCATTTCCCATGAGAGTTTTAGTCAACTCTCTCTTACAAGTCATTATGAGGTTCTCTTCCCAATACTCTTACAACCCATTATTACCCTCTTACAACCCATCCTTTCACTCTCTCTCATCGCTCTACTCTCTCTCTTCTTCTTCATTTTTCTCCCCTAGCAAGGGAGGAGCTAAAAACGTCCATGAGGGATCTCCATTTCCAACCCTTTGCAAGCTCTCCACCCCCAAATCCAAGCCTCTAAAATCAATCCCAACCATTAAATCTTGTTCCCTTAGAGCTCTAGATCACATTGGTAGAAGAAATAGTCCAAGCTCTAAGGTGGGTGCTTCTCTCTCTCTCTCTCTCTCTCTCTTTCATTTTTTGTGTGATGTGTGGCCCACTCGGATGGACCCCACCTTGATGTATGCCTTATCCAAACCGTCCAAATCATATGGACCATACCCCTTTGGTGATAGGAAAAAACAAATATTAAATTGATCCAAGTCAAGTGGGCCACGTCCACGTGGGACCCACCAGCCGTGGTCCTCACACGTGGGACCCATTTTGATGAAATGTATCGTCCAGCGTCCCTAGACGCTAGACGTGGCCTGAAGCATGAACAGGTAGTGGGTTGTACTCACTGCAAAAAAAAAAATCATTCCTTTAGCATTTTTGGGTGGGCCACTCATGCAAGCCCCACCTTGACATATAAGTTTAATCAACACCGTCCAATCCATTCCCAAGCTCGTTTTAGGCGTTGAGCTAAAAAATGAAGTCAATCCGACTATCTAGCGGACCATAACTTAGAAAACAGTGGTTTTCACTGTTAAAATGCACTTTGATCGTTCTACACACTAAAATATATTGAATATTGGGCTCGTTTGGTCTGTCTTGAGCCATAAAATCCAATGGCTGGGATGGATTTACCTGATGCGGGCCCCATATAAGCCCCGTATCCTAGACCATACTGTTCCTTAGACTTCTACGGTCTTCCCGGTTGAATTTCGACAACCTTCGACCCTTAACCGATATTTGCCCGTGACCTTGATTCTCATGCCGTCAACCCGAGTCGACTCAACCCAAGACCTTTACCATAGCGACCGCGCTGTCGCCGCGGTTCCGATGCCGCGACTCACGCACTGATGCGATGCTCTGGCCAGGAGATGTGGGCCAGCGTTCGATGCGACGAAAACACCGCGTGTGCAAATTCTGAGAGAATCTCTATAAGATGTCACATCAATTAATCTCATCATATCAAGTACATGTCAAGTACACATCACCTTTCACCCTTTCCCAAGCAAGCCCCAAAAGTCAAAAAGATCTTACAAGCCCATACCTTTCTTACACCAAAAATCCCTAAAGTCAAAAAGTCTCTTACACACCCATCCCTCTCTCTCCCATCCATCACTCCATCACACATCACCCATCTCTCTTTACAACTCTCTCTCTCCTTCATTTTCAAAATGACAATCCAAGCAACCCAAGAACTCCTCACGTCCAAGCCCTTCCATGGAGAGAAAAATGCATATGTGAGGCCCACCTTTCCATCCCTAGATCTCCCATCCTAGCCATCCATTTCTCATCTTCCTCCATCAAAGAGAAGCACAAGGAGCTAAGGAAGCCAAGGGAGGAAGAAGATCAAGCGGTGGGTGCTTTGATAGGGTAGTTTTAATGTTTTTAAGATGGGCTAAGTGAGGCCAACCGATCAATGGTTTGGATCTCACTTTGGACCCTAAGATGTGGCCGATGGCCCACTTGGATCATCTGATCATTCCATGACGGGGCCATTCTACATGGACCCATCATGATGTTTGTTTTCCTTGCATATTTAGGGTCATCTAGACCGTCTAATTTAGTGGAGAAGGGATCTCCACCGTTGGATTTTGATTTAACGGGCCTATGTGTAATGGGACCCACTTGATGTATGATTTAGTGCAAGGGAGGGCCCATAGTGCTGGGGTCCCTCCATCACACGTGTCCCACTCTCTATCTCTCTCTCTCCCTTTCTTTTTTTTTGTATGTGTGATCATAACATGGTTGTATGGCCCACTTGAATGGACCCCACCATGAAGCATGTATTTGATTCAAGCCATTTGTAGGTGGGGGCCCATTTTTCATATATGTTGTGACCACACCATCCATCATTTGGTGGCCCACTTGAACAAGGCCCACCTTAAAGTGCTAAGCAACACTGTCCAGCGTCCCCGGACGCTGGACGTGTAAGGGAAACAAAAATATTAGCTTGATTCACAAGCTTTTTGGGTGGACCACTTGTTCAGGCCCCACCTTAATGCATGTGTTCAATCCAAGCCGTCCAACCTTTTCCTCATACTATTTTAGGCGTTGAACCGGAAAATGGTGTCAACCCGAGGTCCTAACGGGCCATACCGTAGCAAATGGTGGTTTTCACCATTGAAACCTTCCCTAACATTTCTATACACCGAAATATGCCCAATATTGGGCTTGTTTTGCTTGTCTGGAGCCATGTAAGGCCATTGGACAGAGTGGATTCTCTAGATGTGGACCCCACCTATGAAAACCACAAAAATATTGAAAAAAAAAATTTTACACAGCAGCGTTGGCTGCTGTGTCAGAAGGCAGCGAGCGCTGCCTGCGCACTCCCTGGCGGACGGGCGAACCGACAGCCACCCACGGCTCTAGCCGTGGGCCCCACCTTGATGTTTATTTGTCATCCAACCCGTCCACGAGGTGGGCCACTTCCTTAAGTGGGCCCCCTCCAAATTTCGTCCACTTCCATAGCACAGGTGAACCACACCGTAGGAAATAGTGGGATTGAACGGTGACCTTTGAAACCGTTTTTGGGTCCACAGAAGTTTTGGATCAGGGTGAAATTTGTTTTCGCCCTTCATCTAGGTCTACGTGACCTTATCAACGGGTTGGATGGAGTATAAACATTATGGTGGGCCCCACATGGAGCCCACTGTGATGTTCGTGCGGTGTAGCCTACTGTGATATTTATTCGTGTGCGTGCGTGTGTGGGTGTGTACGTGTGTGTATATATATTTATCTATATATATATAATATTATATTATATATAATATTATATGAAGTATATATAAATTATATATTATATTATATATAATATACTGGTGGTGGGAAGCCCATCTCAGTTTACTTGTGGCCCATGGTTGAGGCCCACTTTGATATATATATGTAAGGCCCATGGGTCGAGGCCCATTTGATGTATTAGGGGCCCATGGGTCGAGGCCCATTAAGATGTATTGGGGCCTATGTGTTGAGGCTCATTTGATGTACATATGAGGCCCAATGATGTGGCCCACTTGATGAATATAAGGCCCATAAGATTAGGCCCATTTGATGCATTCTAAGGCCCACGGGTTATGGCCCATTGCAATGCACATAAAGCCCATTAGTGCGGCCCAATGATGTGGCCCACTTGATGAATATAAGGCCCATATGATATGGCTCATTTGATGTATTTAAGGCCCAATGGGATGTACCTAAGATTCATTGCAATGTACGATCCCAACATGGTTTATATAATGATGTTTATGTCGGGCTATGCCTTGGGAGAAATGGTGGTTTGACGTCCACATTGCAAGTATAATGTTGGTTAAATGTCCGCATTATGACTTTCCCTAGGGCCCATTGTTAGGCTCGTACGTGTTATGTGTAGGCCGTCTAGGCCCATCTTCGTTATGAACATCATCCATCCCATATAACATGTTTAGTTCCATGATTCATGATCATATGCATCATACGTATGCTTGATATGAGAAATGACTGATCATCGCATATGCCTTCGGGCAGATTGTTTAGGGGCTCCCGGATAGGGGGTGTTGTCCTACATGAGCACACGATACGCGCAGGACTGCTGCATAACTGGATAGTGTGATTCATGCATTCGCATTGTGTGATGTGGTATTGTACGCCCTAGTGATATCAGGGCCGTAGCCTCCATAGGCGTATCGTGGTTGGCAAGATTGGATACCAAAAATCTTATTCTACATGGGGTACTATAGATATCCCTGGGTGAAAGTCCCTAAACCCTTATGATACCAAGAGGTTGCTCCAACGTCTAGACCGAGTGGGTGCATGAGCGCTGAGTGTCGATTACCAGACGGTTGCGCTTTCTACTAAGTCGTGGTCGGTTGGAAGGGGGTGCGGCCTTACCCGCCCGAGAGTAGGGGGCAATGCTAGGCTGAGTCTGACCAGCTCGAGGAATGGGTCCGCTATTGAAGAGCCGAGCCCGATATTGGCAAGTGAATAGTGAGGTCTTTTCCACTCACCTTATTGAGCGCGATGGGGCAGCAATCTAGCTTGGAGTGTACTAGACCCCAGTGATATTCTAGATTTTGAGTTGTATCGATATGTGGACTTAGATGAGGATTTATATGCTTGAGTTGCATTTTTCATTACATGGCCTTGGTATGGCCGACATCATTCTTTACACCACATGGCCTTGGTACGGGTAATGGTATTCTTGGCATTCATCAGCATGTTCCGTATTACTCTGATACTGCACAACTGCATTACCACCTTGAGCATACACTTTCACCACCTTCTAAGCTTTCTATAAGCTTATGCACGACCGTTGTGTGCAAGTGACGTTGGATCGTAACAGCGCTGAGGCTTGGGCAAGTGGCAGATCATTTTGGAGTTTTTGTTCATCATCATTGTATTTCCCTTTATGCTCATTGTACTTGTAAAGTTTTTGATCATAGTGAAAATGTGATAGAGTTTTTGGTTGTTGTTTGTGGGTTATGCCTTTGGTTATGCTTATTACGAATCAAACTAATGTTAAAAATCCTCATCGTAGCATCCCAAGATCGGAACCTGGCGAATGGGCGCTGGGAGCCGAGAATGGGGTTCTATGGAGGTTGTCGACGCCGGATTCGGCGATTGGGAGTTTTGTGAGCCCGATTTTTGAGTTTGGGGCGTGACACCCCACCTGTGAAAAACCATGAGAAAACCATTTTAAAAAAAAACAATACATACAATAGCCCTGCCGCTGACGTCCAAAGGATGTGCAGCAGGCACTGCTGCGCTGTACGCCCTGGACGGACGAGCAGGGACCATGGGTCCCAGCCGTGGGCCCCACCGTGATGTGTGAGGAAATCCACTTCGTGCATTTTGATGGGCCCCTTTGGGACAGTGGGCCCTCCCAAAATCAGTCACATGTGGAGCTTAGGTGGCCCACATCATTAAAAACAATGTGAATTAAACGTCTACCATTGAAACCCCCTTTTTGTGGTACAGAAGTTTTGGATCCTTATGAAATTTGTTTTTCCTCCTCATCAGGGTCTGTGTGACCTTATTAATAGATTGGATGGTAGATAAACGTTGTGGTGGGCCCCATAATGATGTATGTGTTTTATTCACACCGTCCACGACATTAGACGGCGGAACTACCATGGTTTATGTGTTTTATCCACGCCGTCTACCGTCCCTAAACGGTGGGACCCACCCCACGTGTGGGGCCTCCCTTAATGCACGTGAACTCCAGGCCGTCCAGGGCCTGGACGTTGCTCTTTCATTTAATATAATATTAATATATTATATTATATTATATTAGTATATGATATAATATATTATATATTATATATTATATTATAATATTATATAATACCATATACTAACATATGAGGGTGGGCCCTACGTGGGACCCACCTCTGTCTTTAATGCAAATGGGTTGTACGTCAGTGAGCACGGCGGCCCCCCTCAGGGATGTATGTGTTTTATCTACACGGTCTAATGTTTGGTGGTGGGACCCACCATGATGCATGTGTTATATCCATGCCATTCAACCATTTGTGAGATCACTTTATGACATGGGAAAAAAATGATGTCAGATCTAAAGTTCAGGTGGACCCCACCATTTAAATAGCCGACCATGACATCCACCATTCAAACTTCTAAGGGCCATGATAGTTTCCAACTAAGTTGATATTGTTTTCACTTCATTTATCCCTATGTTATCTTATGAATAGGTCGAGTCTTAAAATACATAACGGTGGGCCCGACTTGATATATATGAGGCCCACCGGCACGACCTATTTGATATACATGAAGCCCGATGGTGCGACCCATAAATGCGGCCCATGTGAGGTGGCCCACTTAACATATGAGGCCCAGTGACGAGGGCCAGGTGAGAGGCCGATTATGATATATTTGAGGCTCAGGTGCGAGGCCCACCTGTTGTGTATTCGAGCCCCGATGAGATGTATGTTGGCTCATATGATGAGGCCTATGTGACGTAAATGAGGCCCATCGTGATTGTACGTAAGGCCATGGGCCCATTACATGTTTGGCCCTATCTAGGCCACTCCTTGGGAGCAATGTTGGTTAGATGTCCACATTGATGGGCAATGATGGTTGGATGCCCACATTGTGACTTCCCTTAGGCCTTGTTAGGCCCATTCTCTTCATGGGTTAACCCAAATAAGCGGGCCCCATTCACCGTAGATGGATGGCTCCGTACTATCAGATTTAATATAACCATGGCCGAGTGCCGATCTTTATACTATGATTGATCGACTAATCATTTATGGACCCCGCTTTGTTTATCTGTTGATTATTGGTGTCATTGTCGTGGCCGATTTGCTGATTCTGATTATCGATCGATTTCGATTGTCGTGACCGATTGCCAATTTCGATTGACGTGACCGATTTACCGATTCTGATTATCGATCGATTTCGATTGTTGTGACTGATTGCCAATTCCGATTGACGTGACTGATTTACAGATTCTGATTATCGATCGATTCCGATTGTCGTGAACGATTGCTGATTCCGATTGACATGATCGATTTGCTGATTCTGATTATCAATCGATTTCGATTGTCGTGACCAATTGCCAATTATTATTGACGTAACCGATTTACCGATTCTGATTATCGATCGATTCTGATTGTCGTGACCGGTTTACCGATTCCGATTGTCGTGGCCAATTGCTGATTTCGATTGACTTGGCCGATTTGCCGATTCCGATTGTCGAGACCGATTATCGATGTCAATGCCGATTGTTGATTCTGACTCCGATTATCGAGGCCGATTCCAATTCTGATTATCGAGGCCGATTCTGATTTGTAAAGGCTGATTGTATAGGCCGATTTCGATTGTCGATGTCAAGTATCGAGGCTAATTCTAAGTGTCGATTCTGATTGTTAAGGCTGACCTCGATTGTCGAGGTCGATTTTGATTACCAAGGCCGAATGTCATTGCTTATATGATGTACATGCGACCCGTAGTTGAGGCCCATTGTGATGTATTCATGGCCCGTGGGTAAGGCTCATTATGATGTATTCATGGCCCATGGGCAAGGCCGATTGTGATGTATTCATGGCCCGTGGGTAAGGCTCATTATGATGTATTCATGGTCTATGGGTAAGGCCCATTGTGATATATATTAGGCCCATGAGCAGAGTCCACCTGTTGTGTATAAGTGGCCCTTTAGTAAGGCCCATCGTGTTATAAATTGGCCTTTGTGTGAGGCCATGGGCCCATAATTTGTTTGGCTCTATCTGGCCATTCCTCGGGGGCAACGTTGGTTAAATGTCCACATTGTCAAGGCCGATTATTGATGCCGGTTATTGATACCGATTATGAGTATGTGACAGCATAGCATCCTAATACATGCCCATACACATCATTTGCATGTTTGTTATGAGATGTGATTGACCATTGCATATGCCATAAGGCAGGTTGTTCATAGGGCTCCTTAATAGGCGGAGTTAGCCCACATGAGAGCATGACATGCACAGGATTGATGCATGATTGGACTGTGTGACTCATGCATCTCGCATTTGTGTGACATGACTACCATACGCCTTAGCGACATCAAGGCCATAGCCTCCATAGGTATTTCGTGGATGGCCAGATGGGACACCGAAAATTTGTTCTACATGGGGTATTATAGATATCTTTGGGTGAAAGTCTCAAAACCCTCTTGGTTCCAAAGGTTGTTCCAACGTCTAGACCGAGTGGATGTATGAGCGCATGAGGGCCGTATACCGTTAGGCTACGTCTCCCACTGTGTCTTAGTCGGTTGGAAGGGGGTACGGCCTTACCTGCCTAAGAGGAGGGAGCAATGCTAGGCTGAGTCTGACCAGCTCAAGGAATGGGTCCGCTATCGACGAGCTAGGCCCGATATTGGCAGGCGGATAGTGAGGTCTCTTCCACTCACCTTGTTGCGCACGATGGGGCGGCAATTTGATTTGGAGTGTAATAGACCCCGATGATGATCTTAGAGAGGAACCATACTGATATATGGACTTATTAAGCAGGAATTGTATATTCATTCATTCATTCATTCACTCACTATCCACTCGGGCTGGTGATGCGTAACTATTTGTTACGTGTACCTTCGCATGGCCAGGATTTCGGTTAGGTGCACGACTAACTTGAGACAAGGAGTTTACCACATTGAGTCTGACTATCCAAATTTAGGTATGGGTCTGGTTTAGATAGAAGTCCCTTGTGATGAACCCTGTAGCCTGCGATACTACGTACTATCATCCCGACCTCATACTCCAGCTTAGTTATTTCATTCGCATAGCATATTGCATCTGCACGCATATGACATTTTTGGGTTGTTATGTTTTCTATACTTATATGGCCTAGACATACTTAACAGGATTTACATATTACATTGTACCCTCGGCATCTGATATTTGGCTCTCTATGACTCCTTTGCATAGTTGATCTATATTGCATACTCTGATATTGTATAACTCATGGACTTGTCAGTAATTTCTGCTTACTCTGATATTGTGTGATTTATGAACTTGTTAATATTTCTGCTTACTCTGATAACTTTGATATTGCTTACTTGGCACTTACCTTGTGCACACACTTTCACCATCCACTAAGCTTTCTATAAGCTTATGTACGATAGATGCATGTAGGTGGTGGTAGGTAATAGCAGCATTGACCTTGGAGTATGCAGCGGTCTTTTGGAGCTTGATCTTCGATTTATGTATTTCCCTTTCAGCATTGTACTTAAATGATTATATTAGCAGATATGTGATGATGATGTTGCCTTTATGATTCGGGTAATCTTGTGGTTATGCTTATTACAAGATAAATGTACATTGAAAAATCCTCCTTCTAGGATCCCAGGATCGGAATCTGGCGTATGTACGCTGGGAACCAAGAATAGGGTACTATGGAGGCTGTCAGCACCGGATTCGGTGATTGGGAATTTTATGAACCTGGTTTCCGAGTTTAGGGCATGACATCGGGTCATGCTGACACGTATTACTTTACAAGGATGAGGAACAACAGCTTTATGCCCTCTCAGAGGATCAACCGTTAGATGCCACTGGCTGTCTCAGCTCCACCTCTACGTTCTGTATTACCCACACAACCTTCGTATAGGCCACCTGCAACTAGATCTAGGCCGCCTCAACGGCCTATGGTATCATAGCCGAATCGTCCTCAACAAGCTCATGTGCACTCACTTGCAGCTGAGGCATCCGAGATTGCAGTTACAACACTACTGGCCTTTGAGGTCACAACGCATATCAAAGGTACACCAATCTTCTTATTAGTGGACACCGGGTCCATTATCTTCATAATATCATGTGCAACAGTCAAGCGACTAGGTTGGAAACTAGTCCTATTGTTGGATTGAGACTCCTTACCACCACAAGGACCTTCCCAGATACTACCAAGATGTGCAAGGGTTGTTCGATAGACTTAGGGAGCAGGACAGTACCTGTTGACCTAATCGTTGCCCCATTACATTATTACGATGTTATCCTCGGTATGGACTGGCTTACCGAGATGAGGGCAGAGATTGATTGTGATGCTAGGGTGATGACAACCCATGGACCCGAGGGCACGACCTTTACATTCCCAGTTCAGGTCAATTGATACTACCGCATTAGTTGTTATGCTGCCTTACTAGAGAATGTTGATGGTCCAACACTTGGGAACACGTCAGTAGTTCAGAATTTCATGAACATGTTTAGGACAATGCTTGGATTGCCTCCTCAGTGTGAGATCAATTTTACTATTGACCTGGTGCCTGGTGCGACACCTATATCTCTTCCGACGTATCACATGCCTCTATCTGAGATGGAGGAATTGAGGAGAGAGATCGACGATCTGTTAGATACAGGCTTCATACGACCGAGTGTGTCTCCTTAGGGAGCACCTGTGTTGTTTGTGAAGAAGAAAGATGGATCACTGCGATTGTGTATTGATTATCGCAGGCTGGATCAAGTGACAGCGAAGAACAAGTATCCTTTGCCCAGGATAGATGATCTGTTTGACCAGTTGAAGGGGGCACAGTCTCCACTAAGATCGATTTACAGTCAGGGTATCACCAGTTGTGCGTCAAGAATGAGGACGTGCAAAAGACAGCGTTCAGAACCAGCTTTGGGCAGTACGAGTTCCTTGTGATGTCGTTTGGACTCACAAACGCACTGGCCATGTTCATGGACCTAATGAACTGGGTGTTTCGGCCGTATCTGTTCCAATTCATCATCGTATTTATAGATGACATCCTGATATACTCCAAGAGTCGAGAAGATCACGAGGAGCACCTATGAGCAGTCTTTGATACTCTTAGGAAGAATCAGTTGTTTGCGCAGTACAAAAAGTGCAACTTCTGGAAGGAAAAAGTCAAGTTCCTAAGACATGTGGTGTCTAAGGAAGGGATAGCTGTGGACTTTGCTAAGGTAGCCGCAGTTCAGGACTGGGAGCAGCCTGGTTCAGTTACTGAAGTGAGGAGTTTTCTTGGCCTGGCAGGGTACTATCGTCGATTTATTAGAGACTTTTCCAAGATAGCCAGACTGTTGTCTCAGCTAACTCGGAAGGATCTCAAGTTTGCCTGGAATGAGAAGGTAGAAACAACTTTCCAGGAATTAAAGGACAAGTTGACGTCCGCCCTGTGCTACTATTGCCCGAGCAAGGGGTCAAGTATACAATATACACCAATGCGTCTCATGTTGGTTTGGGGTGTGTCCTTATGCAGAAGGACAAGGTGATTGCCTATGCCTTGCGACAGTTGAGGAAACATGAGAAAAACTACCCTACACACGACCTAGAGTTAGCGGCCGTCATCTTTGCATTAAAGCTCTAGAGACATTACCTCTATAGAGAGGAGTTTGAGCTCTTTTGCGACCAAAGGAGTCTCAAATACATATTTACACACAAAGACTTGAAAATGAGGTAGCAGCAATGGATGAAAACCTTGAAAGATTTTAAGTTCAAGGTCTCCTACCATCCTGGCAAGGCCAACCTTGTGGCAGACGCGCTAAGCCACAAGAAGACAATAGTATTTGCGGCTCCGCTGATGATCAAGGAGTGGAACATGATAGAATTTGTGTGAGACTTCGAGCAGAAGCTTACGGTAAAAGAACCGTTCAAGAGCGTCGCACATGTTCGTGTGTAACCACTCATTGATGACTGGATCATTGTGGCTCAGAAAGACGACGAACTATTGGTAAAGATGAGAGAGCTAGCGAGCGATAGTGAAGACTCTGAATGGAGGTTTGAGGTATCCTGGCCTCTAAATGCTCAACTCAAGATATGTCAAGCCACGTCATTGTCTCGCAAGATCAACTTCGAAAGACAAGACATGTTTATAAGTCAAGACTCGAGAATGTTCAGTTGAATTTACAAGTTACAAGTTAAGATTCAAGATTGCGTAATTGAATCTTTTAAGGAAAAGCTACATCAAGATTTCAAGCTTCACTTTCTTTAAAGGTTACATATCTTAAGGGTTTAATGTCCTTACTTCACTATTAAGGTATGTTTGACCTTAGGTTGACCTTTAGAGTAGGTCATTTCGGATACATAATGCAAATGTTTTATATTTGGGAACTGGTCTGCTCTAAGATTAATCCTGGATCTTTCTCGACAAGTCCTAGCACTACTTCGACCTGTCTAAGATTTTTCTTGACCAGTCGTAAGTTTGTTGCAAAAATTCAAATTTTTTTGTTAAGCTTCCACCAGTCCTGGGGTCTGTTCGACCAGTCATATGAACAGTGTTGACTGTTCCTTCGACCAGTCGTGAACCTATGACTCAAACTACAGCGATGTATTTTGCTTGGCTTCGACTAGTCGTGATCAACCTAAGACTAGTCGAAGGTGTCCTTCGACCATTCATAGACTACCTACGACTAGTCGTGAAACTGCCTTATCTTATCGCGCTCAAATTTTCAAATATCCATTGGTTCTAAGACCAGTCGTAGCAATCTCTGGACCAGTCGAAGATGCAATTTTCTCACCTCTAAATAGAGCACGAATATCTGAATATTGAGGACATTTGAAGTAATTGTAATCCGGCCTTCTAAGAGATAAGTTTGTGCTCCATTTTAAGCTAAGTGTGCATATTTAATATTCTCTTTCTTTAGCTTTTTAAATTGA
Source organism: Magnolia sinica (assembly GCF_029962835.1). Taxonomy (NCBI): domain Eukaryota; kingdom Viridiplantae; phylum Streptophyta; class Magnoliopsida; order Magnoliales; family Magnoliaceae; genus Magnolia; species Magnolia sinica. The sequence continues at coordinate 25,765,349 of NC_080581.1, forward strand.
TTTTGTTTCTTGTATTCCAATCTGATCTAAAAAGAGGAAGTGTTATTTTCCTTTTACTGGAATCAAAATCAATTAAAGCTAGCCCATTTTGGTTTAATTTAAAATCTATTAGAACCTAGAACCATTATAAAGTGAGTATTGGACATTGAACTTTGACATTCGAACCTCTACTCCGACTTGGTTCTTCCGGGCTGCTACAAAGGAGAAATCCATGTATTTTACATTATTGTAATTTACATTCTGTTTTTGATTTCTTTTGAGATTAAGCCAGAAAAATCTCGTTGTGTTTGGTTATCTGAGGAGAGCCAGAAAACTCAGAAAGTGTGGATTTTTGGATTGTATAAGCCCAAGTTAAAAAGACACAACTGTGAAGGTTTTAGGTGAACCTGTGAAACCTATTTTGATAGTGAACGCTAATATCCCCTGTGTGAGGATATTAGGAGTGGAGTAGCATTCTGTGTGGATGTTGTTTAATAGTTGGTGAACACACAGGCGAACCACAATAACTCCTTGTGTATTCTAGTTTGAATGTTTGCTTAATATCCTATCTTTTATCATTCAAGTTGTAAGATCCGTATCCTAGTTTGTACCGTTCTGTAGGCTTCCGCGGTCCTCCCAGTCAAATTTCGGCAACCCACGTTCTATTATCGGCATTTGCATGCAACCTTGAGTCATATCTTGTATTTTAGAGTTGGTTTGATGCGAGACTTGTACCCGTGCGACCGCACCGTCACCGTGGTTCCAATGCCGCGTCTCGCACGCCGAGGCGATACCCAGGCTAGGAGATGTGGGCCCGCGTTCAGTTCGAGAAAATGGCGAGCATTTGCAAACCTAAGAGAGAACATGTCAAATCAATCCCATCAATCACCACATCATGTCAAGCACAACCACCCCTCCCCTAAAGTCAACTCTCTCTTACAAACCCATCCCTTACATGTCAAGTACACATCACCCATCACTCACACTCATTCCTCTCTCTCTCTCTCACTTCCCCATTTTCAAGCAAGCACCATCAAAGGCATGAGAGCTCCATGTGAGAGCTTTGTGTGGCCCACTTCTTACCTCTCATTTTCACCATCCAACCGTCTAGACTCCATCATTCTCTGTCAAAGTCAAAGCCAAGGAGCTTAGCTTGCTGGATCTAAGAAGAAGCGGAAAAGGTGGGTGCTCATGCATTAGATCTTAACATTTGATGAAAAATCCATTTGTGATGGGACCTATTTGCTTGTATGTGATTGTAAGTAGAGAGCGGCCTATAGTGGCGCGGTCCCTCTATCTCACTATGTCTCTCTTGTGATGGGTGTGGCCCACTTGATCTTTGCTATACAAAGCTGTGTGGGCTCACTTAGATGGATGTAGCTAGTGGGCCACGTGTAAGTGGACCCACCTTGATGGACGTATTTTCGTCCACGGAGTAACGTCCAGCAGTTGAGGCTGTTGGACTGTGTGAAAGGAAACATGTATCAGCTTTAATTCAAAAGCTGGAGGGTCACACTCACATGGACCCTATCTTGATGTATGCATCTGATCTAAACCGTCCACCCTTTTTCCCATCTCATTTTAGGCGTTGAGTCGAAAAATAAAGCCAATCTGAATATCTGGTGGGCCATAATATAGGAAATAGTGGTTTTGGGTGATTTAAACTGTTAAGGCCCACTGTGATGTTTTATATGCCGAAAAATATTTCATATTGGACTCATTAGATCTGTTATGAGCAGGGGGGACTAGTAGCCGGTGTGAATTTTCCTAATGCGGGCCCTACCCATCAAAATCCATTAAAAAAATTTAACTAAATGAAAAGCCCCAGACGTTGTTGCTGTCACGCTGCAGCAAGCAGCATCCAGAGGACGCCGTGCTTGTGCTTGGAATGGGCAGGATTAGTGGACCCCACCTCAGGCCCCACCATGATGTGTGTTGAACATCAACACCGTGTATTTGATAGGTTCGTTTTAATCAGTGAGTAAACTCAAAAATCAGTCGCACAAGGAACTCAGTTAGCCACACTACCGGAAGCAGTTGGGCATTTAACGTCTACCATTGAAACCCTTTTTGGGTCACAGAAGTTGTGGTTCAATATGAAATTTGTTTTTCTTCTTTAATTCAGGTGTTTGTAATCTTATGAATGGATTAGGTGGAAAACCAACGTTATGGTGGGCCCCATGTGGGACCCACCTACCGTGAAGGAATGGTTGGTGTGCGCGGACAACAGTTGCATTCTGCTGTCATGACGTCATCATGTCATATGGAACCCACACGTGATGTATGTTTTAGGTCCACCGCGTCCGTGTGTGGGACCACCATGACGTGGGTTTTGATCCACAACGACCACCGTGTGGACCCACCTCTACGTACGTGCACATCCAGATCGTCCGTGGTTTGGACGCTGGACTCCAGCATAATAATAATAATAATAATAATAGCAACAATAATAATCGTCTATATATTATTTTATATGGTGGGCCACCATGTGGGACCCTACTGCATATGTTTTCTCCACATTATCTGTCCGTGGGATGGCTCACCACGTGGGCCAGCAATAAAGTGTGAACTGACACTGGGGGTGTACTAGCTAGCTGTAACAAAATAGAATAAAATATATGATTTTATAAAATATAATATTATATTATTATGTTATCAGGGAGGGTGGCCCATCACGTGGGACCACCTTATGTATTTCATCCTCATCGTCGTTGGACCGTGGGACCCACTTCACACGTGTGCATGTGTGGAGGTGGGGCCACCTTGATGTTTGGGGTCTATCTAAACCGTCCATACATGGGCCCACGTGATGTGCATGATTCCTCCAGACCGTCCAAACAGTGGGGCAACCCAACATGATGTATGTATTTATATCAACGTGATCCATCCAAGACATGATGATCTGGATAGATCATATGATATATATTTATATATTAATTAATACTATATATATGTGTATGGTGGGCTGCATGTGGGACCCACCTTAATGCAATGTTTTTTTTATATACATATGCACTGCACCGTCCAGCGGATTGCTGGACGGTAGCCGCACCTTGATGTATTCACTTGATCCACACCGTCCGCTGGATTGGGACGGTGGGCCCCACCTTGGTTGTATGTATAGTATACTCATCGCCCATCTATTTTAGCGTGGCCCACCTTAATGTTGTTTTTTTTTTTTATATCTTCACCGTCCTACCATTTGAAGAGCCTGCCTTAAGGCTTGAGACAAAAATGAGGCAGATCGGTATAGCAGGTGGACCACACTACAGAAACAGTGGAGATTGAACGTCCACCATTGAAACCTTATATTTTTGGGGTCACAAAAGTTTTGGATCTGTATGATATTTGTTTTTCCATCCAACTCAGGTCTTTGTGGCTCTATGATCGGTTGGACGAAAAATAAAATGGTGGGCCCTGTGAATTTAAACGGTGAAAATCATTATCTCCATTGTTATTATGGTATGGCCAGATGATCCTTTTATGGGATTTATTTTTGGTAATGCTCTAAAATGACCTTTAATTGATGTGTGGGCCCCACATTAATGTGATGTATGTTGGGCCCATTTGAGAGCCCCTTATGATAAATTTGAGGCCGATATGATGTGGCCCGATTTGTCGTATATGAGGCCCATTGGTGCGGCCCATTGAGCGGCCTATTGTGATATATTTTCGACCTGATTTGTCGTATATGAGGCCCATTGGTGCTGTCCATTGAGCGACCTATTTTGATATATTTCCAGCCTGTGTGAAGAGGCCCATTGTAACGTATTTCCATCCCATTTGGTAAGGCCCATCGAGTTGCATTCGAGGCCCATGGGTCAATGCCCATTGTGATGAATTTGAGGCCCATGAGCGAGGCCTGATGTGATGTATGTGTGGCCATTACGTTACATATGAATCCCTTATGTGGGCTACTCCTTGGGAGCAATATTGGTTAGATGTCCACATTGATGGGCAATGATGGTTAGATGTCCTCATTATGACCTTCCCTTAAGCCTTGTTAAGCTCATTCTTATCAATTCCGATTGACGTGACCGATTTATCGATTCTGATTATCAATCGATTCCGATTATTATGACTGATTTGTCGATGCTGATTATCGATTGATTCGATTATCGTGACCGATTTGCCGACTTTGATTATCGACCAATCCGATTGTCAGGACCGATTTACCGATTTTGATTAGCGATCGAGGCTGATTATCGTGACCTATTTACCAATTCTCATTATCGATCGATCCCGATTGTTGAGACCGAGTATTGAAGCCGATTTTGATTGTCGAGGTCGATTGTACTGGCCGACTCCGATTGTTGAGGCCGATTTCGAGTGTCGATTCCGATTGTCGAGACCTATATGATGTATATGCGAACCGTAGTTGAGGCTGTAAGACCCGTGTCCTAATCCGTACCATTCTGTTAGCTTCCACGGTCCTTCCGGTCAAATTCCGGCAACTTTCGCACCATATCCGACATTTGCGCGCGATCCTAAGCCAGGTCCCGCGCACCGACGTCGGCTCGATCTGAAACTTATGTCTTGACGATCGCGTCGTCGCAGCGGTTCCAACGCCGTGACTTGCGCACCGAACCGATACCCAGGCAAGAAGATGCCGATCTGCATTTATTCCGAAGAAACACCGCGCGTTGCCGATTTCGAGGGAATCTCTACACAATTAGTCCCACTAATTAACCATAAATGCAACCATACCTCAAAGTACTTCACCCATTCCCTCTTTTTCCAAAAGTCCACCATCTTTCCACCTCACCAGTCCTCTTTTTCTCATTTTCAACCACAACCATCTCTCTTCTCCACCAATTTCAAACTAAACCATACCTCTCATCACTCCTTTCTTACAACCATCACTCCACCCATCCCTCCATCCATTATTTCTATCTCTCCCTCTCATTCTCTAGCAATTTTTCCAAATCCCATGAGAAACTTCTCACATCCAACACTCTCCCTCAACTTCAAGTGTGGCCCACCCTCTCATCTCCAATCTCAACCATTCACCTTTCATCAACCTCCATTAAAAGTGAAGGTAAGGAGCTAAGGAGTCCAAGGGAGCAAGGAGAAGGAAGATAAGGTGGGTGTTTTTCCATTAATTTAAATTTTAGGGCCCACTTGTTGGTGGGACCCATTTGGATGTATGTGATTTAATTAAGAGGGCCCATAGTGGCGGGGTTCCTCTATCTCACCGTGTATCTCTCTCTTTATCTCTCTCTCATTCTTTCTTTGTAATGGTGTGGATCCCACCGATAGGCGTTACATCTCCCCTGTCCATCTACATCAGACGGTGTGGCCCACTCTATTATAGGTGATGATCCGCACCCTCTACTGTTGGGATGGGTCCAATGCATCTTTTTATATGTATATATATATATATATATATATATATATATATATACGTATGTTATATTTTATATAATATATGTATATAATATATAATATAATATGTACTTATATATATATACAATATAAGGTAAATATTAAATGTATGTGTATATATATATATTGGTGGGCCACATTCACGTGGGACCCACCACATTTTTGTGAATATATACAAACCGTCCAGCGTCCCTGGACGCTGGACGTTGCAACAATGGGCTTTTAAAAAAAAAAAAAAAAGAGAGAAGAAAGGAGTGGTGGGCCACTCATGCAGGCCCCACCTTGATGTATATGTAAGATCCGAGCCGTCCATGTTGTTCCTCAACTCATTTTAGGCGTTGAGCCGAAAAATGAAGTTGATCCCATTTTCTGGCGGGCCGTACCATAGGAAACAGTGTCCCTACCTTTGATTTGCTCCTTGATGCTCCTGTACATCTGAAAAAGCTCAATATTGGACTCTATGGGTTGGTATCAAGCCACAGAGACCAATGGATGGAGTGGATCTTACTAAAGCGGGCCCCACCTAGGAAAAACCGCAAAAAAACCCTTTTTTTTCAAAAAAAAATAACGAAGCAGCAGTGCTGCTGCTACTGCTGCCAGCGCTCGTGCAGGCGCTGCCTGCGCTGGCCACCGACGGGCGGACGGGCTGGGGGCTCACGGCCCAGCTGTGGGCCCCATCTTGATGTGTTTCGACGATCAACACCGTGCGTTTGATGAGTACCCTCAGTCCACGCGTCCACGTCAAAAATCAGCCTTATACGGAACGCAGGTGGGCCACACCATCTGAAATCATATGAAGACATGTCTAAACATATAAAAGCACTTGGTGGGGCCTACCTGAGTTTTGGATGCAAGTGAAACTTGATTTGGACCCTTAAAATTGTGGGACACACACAATGAATGGGCTGGATTGTGAATCACATCTCGGTGGGCCCCAAAACAAAAAAAAAAAACATATAATAATAAAAAAAAAATTTTAAAAAGCAGCAGCGCTGCTGCTGCTGAGTGACGAGCGGACGGATTGGCTGGGGGTCACGGCCCCAGCTGTGGGCCCCACCTTGATGCATATCCCCCATCCAAACCGTACATTTGATGGGTCCCCACATTTCATCCGTCCATGCCAAAATTCGGCTGTATATGGAACTCCGGTGGGCCACATCATTTAAAATCATGTGAAGTCATGCCTAAAATATATAAAATCGTTGGTGGGGCCTACCTGAAATTGGGATACGACTAAAACTTGGTCTGTACCCTCAGCCAAGTGGGACACACATAATGAACGGGCTGGATTTGTGGACCACATCACAGTGGGCCCCAAATCATGACCCTATGAACGGTTTTTAAAAAATAAATAAATAAAATAATCATAATAATAATAATAAAAAAGGGTTCCGCGTGACCCTGTGGCAGGTTGGATGGCAGCAGACATCAATGTGGGCCCTACCCTCCTATGGTCCACGTGGACTGTTTGGATGGCAAACAAACATTTCAGTGGGCCTTACCCAAGGTCCAAGTGACCTTATGAATAGGATGGATTTCAAATAAATATTATGGTGGGCCCTAGGCCCATATGATGGAGCCATATTGATGTATTTCTGGCCGTTGGGGAGGCCCACCTTGATATATATATATATATATATATATATATATAAGGCCCATGAGATTAGGCCCATTCGACGTATTGGTGGCCCGTTGTCGAGGCCCACTCTGATATGTATAAGGCCCATGTTACGAGACCCATTGTGATGTTTTCAAAGGCCCATGGAGTATGACCTATTGCAATGTACATGAGGCCATTGATGCGGCCCACTTGACTTATATAAGGCCCATATGAGGCAGCCCACTTAATGAACCTAAGGCCGTTGGGACGAGGCCCAATAAGATTTATGTGATTCATGGAAGGCTATTCCTTGGGAGCAGTGTTGGTTTGACGTCCACATTGATAATGTTGGTTAAATGTCCGCATTATAGCTCTCCCTAAGGCCCACTGATAGGCCCAAAATTATGGTAAGAAGGTCGCCTAGGGCCATCTCCATTATATCCAGAGCCCATCTCTTTATTCATGTTTAGCATAGATCCATGATTCATGATCATTCGCACCATATGTATGCCTGATGTGAAGAGTGACCGATCATAGCATATACCTTTGGATAGACTGTTTATGGGCTCCCTGATAGGCGGAGTCGCCTCATATAAGTGCATGGTATATACAGGACTGTTGCATGACTGATAGTGTGACTCATGCACTTGCATTTGTGTGATTGTAGTTACTGTGTGCCCTAGTGACATCAGGGCCATAGCCTCCATAGACACATCGTGGAGGGCTGGGTTGGATACCGGAAATATTTGGTTCTAGCATACGGGCGCCATAGACGTCCCTGGGTGAAAATCCCTAAACCCGATGGTACCAGAGGATGACTCCAATGTCGAGACCGAGTGGATATATGAGCGCACGAGGGCCGAATACCAGGAGGCCGCGTCTCCCACTGTGTCGTGGTCGGTTGGAAAGGGGTGTGGCCTTACTCGCCCGAGGGTAGGGGGCAATACTAGGCTGAGTTTGACCAGCTCGCGAATGGGTCCGCTATCGACGTGCCGGATAGGTATTGGCAGACTATTGGCCAGGCAGATAGTGAGGTTTCTTACGCTCACTTGGACTGTGCGGCTAACAGAGCGACAGTGCCATTTGGAGTGTATTGAACCCCGGTGATTATCCAGAATGAGAACTGTACTGATACATGTTGAGGATTGGCATGCTTGAGTTGCATCTTGCATCGCATGGCCGTGTTATGGCCGATAGCATTCATATCTTGCACCGCATAGCCTTGGTACGGCTGATTGCATTCATGTGCTCATCACCATGATTCCGCATCACTCTGACCTTGCATTTTGAGCACGTTTATATTGCGCACACACTTACACCACCCTCTAAGCTTTCTATAAGCTTATGCACGATTGATGCGTGCAGGTGACGCAAGGACGCAGTCGCAGCCATAGTCTCACTGTAGTTGGAGCGTGCAGCCGAGCTTCTGGAGTTTTGTTTCTTTTATTACATTGTATTTTCCCTTTCTGCCATATTGTACTCAAAAGTTTTTGATCATAGTGGATTTTGTGGTGGTGTTCTTGTGGTTATTGTTTGTGGGTTATGCTTTTGTTATGCTCATTATGAATCAGACTAATGATTTGAAACCCTCCTTGTAGTATCCCAGGATCGGAACCTGGTGAATGGGTGCCGGGGTCCGAGAATGGGGTTCTACGGAGGCTGTCGGCGCCGGATTCGGCGATCGGGAATTTTGTGAGCCCGGTTTCCAAGTTTGGGGCGTGACAGAGGCCTACTGTGATGTATTCATGGCCCATGGGCAAGGCCCATTGTGGTGTATTCGTAACCTATGGGCAATGCTATTGTGATATGTATTTGGCCCATGATGTATGACGCATTTGATGTATTCGTGACCCATGTGTAGGGCCCACATTTCATATATTTGAAGCCCATGAGCAGGGCCCACCTGTTGTGTATATGTGGCCATTAAGTAAGGCCCATCGTGTTGTATATTATGCCTTTGTGTGAGGTCGTGGGCCCATTATATGTTTGGCCCTATGTAGCCATTCCCTGGGGGCAATGTTGGTTAAATGTCCACATTGTCGAGGCCGATTGTTGATGCCGGTTATTGATACCGATTATGAGTATGTGACAGCATAGCATCATCATATATGCCCATACGCATCATCTGCATGTTTGTTATAAGATGTGATTGACCATTGCATATGCCATAGGGCAGGTTGTTCATAGGGCTCCCTGATAGGCGAAGTTGCCCCACATGAGAGCATAACATGCACAGAATTGATGCATGATTGGACTGCGTGACTCATGCATCTCGCATTTGTGTGACATGACCACCATACGCCCTAGCGACATCAGGGTCATAGCCTCTACAAGTATTTCGTGGATGGCCATATGGGACACCTGAAATCTGTTCTACATGGGGTGCTATAGATATCCTGGGGTGAAAGTCTCAGAACCCTCTTGGTTCCAGAGGTTGCTCCAATGTCTAAACCAAGTGGATGTATAAGCACATGAGGGATATATACTATTAGGCCGCGTCTCCCATTGTGTCGTGGTCGGTTGGAAGGGGGTACGACCTTACTTGCCCGAGAGGAGGGGGCAATGCTAGGCTGAGTCTGACCAACTCAAGGAATGGGTCCGTTATCGATGAGTCGGGCCCGATATTGGTAGGCAGATAGTGAGGTCTCTTCCACTCATCTTGTTGCGCGCGATGGGGCGGCAATCTGGTTTGGAGTGTAATAGACCCCGGTGATTTCCTAGAGAGGAACCGTACTGATATGTGGACTTATTGAGTAGGAGTTGCATACTCATACATTCATTTCATTCATTACCCACTCAAGTTGGTGGTGCGCAACTAATTGTTGTGTACCTTCGCATGGCTAGGATTTCGGTTAGGCGCGCAACTAACCTAAGATTAGGAGTTTACCACATTGGGTCTAACTATCCAAAATTAGGTATGAGACTGGTTTGGATAGAAGTCCCTTGTGATGGACCCTATAGCCTGCAATACTACGTACTATCATCCCGACTTCACACTCTAGCATGGTCATGTCATTTGCACCGCATATTACATTGCATCTGCAGTACTTAGCATTTTGGGTTACTATGTTTCTGCACTTATATGGCCTAGACGGACTCAACGGGGTTTACATGTTGCATTTTTCCCCCGGCATCTGATATTTGGCTCTCTTTGGCTCCTCATTTATATAGCTGATTTGTATTGCGTACTCTGATATTGTATGACTCGTGGACTTACCAGTATAATTTCGCTTACTTTGTTATCGTATCTTATCAGTATTTTCATTTATTTCATTATATGATTTATGGCATTGTATTGCATACATGACACTTACCTTGGGCACACACTTAGACCACCCTCTAAGCATTCTATAAGCTTATGCATGATAGATGCGTGCAGGTGATATTAGGTCGTAGCAGTGTTGAGCTTGGAGCATGCAGCGGTCTTCTGAAGCTTGATTTTTGATTTATGTATTTCCTTTTAGCATTGTATTCAAAAGATTATATTAGTGGATACGTTATGATGTTGCCTTGGTGAATTGGATAATCTTGTGGTTATGCTTATTACGAGTTAAATGTACAACAAAAAAAATCCTCCTTATAGGATCCCAGGATCGGAATCTAGCGTCTGGATGCTAGGAGCCGAGAATGGGGTACTACGGAGGCTGTCGGCACCGAATTTGGCGATTGGAATTTCTTTGAATCCGATTTCTGGGTTTGGGGCGTGACACAAGTTGTGGAATGTATGTGTGGAAGTAAATGTTGTAATATTTACATTTCAAGCACAGTGGGGAATGTTGTAATAATTTAGATTTAAATTCTTATAAATTTTCAATTCTTTTCTATTTATTTATTCCTCTTTAGTTTGAGTTTTTGATATAAAGAACATTCTAGAAATAAGGCTGTCCTGCCATAAACCCTTGGTTTTTATGGTATAAGGTTGTCCTTAGAACTGCATTTGTTTCAATCTCTCAATACTTGATTATTGAGGCTGCTTTTCATTTTAAGCATTGTGAATTGATTTATTTTATTTAGTTATCATTTTTCTTCTATTAAAGTTTTATTTGGGATAGTCCTATTCACCCCCCCTCTAGGACATATAGCTTGGCCTTTTCAAGTGGTATCAGAACTTAATAGCTCGTTTTTAATTCTTTATTCTTGGATTCATTTCTTGAGCTAACGATCTCAGCTATATATATATATATATATATATATATATATATATATATATATATATATATATATATATATAAGATGTCAAATTTTGATAGCCTTTCAATCACTAGGCCTCCACCATTTGATGACTCCAACTATGCTTATTGGAAAGCCAAGATGAGGATTTTCCTCAAATCAATGGATGAGAGTGTGTGACAAGCCACAGTGACTGAATGGAACCCACCTACCACTGAAGTGACTGGGATCGATGGTTCAAAATTAATGAGAATAACACCATATTTCTCATGGACCACTCTTCAAAAAAATGAGAGTAGTGCCAATGCAAAAGCACTAAATGCAATCACTTGTGCACTATCACTGGATGAGTTCAAAAGAATTATATCCTTTGATACTGCAAATCAAGCTTAGGATATTTTAGAAATGACACATGAGGGTACTTCAATTGTCAAGAAATCTAAAGTCTAACTCCTCACAACCAAATTTGAAGAAATTCATATGGAGGAAAATGAAATGTCTATGGACTTTTATACAAGATTAAATGACATTGTAAACTCTATGTGGGGTCTTGGCGATAAAATTTGAGAAAGTAAAGTGTGTGCAAAGATACTACGCTCACTTCCTGAACGGTTCAACTCTAAGGTAACTGCGATCCAGAAACTTCGTGATACGGACAATATGAGGGTAGAAGAACTAGTTGGGTCTTTACAAACCTATGAATTAAATTTTAAAGCTCCTAAAGGCAAATCTATCGCTCTTAAATCTTCTAAATGTATTACTCAAGAAAATTCTGATTTAAAAAATTTTGAAGATGATATGGCGCTTTTAGCAAAAAAGTCTTACAAGATCTTCAAAAGTAAAAAGAGAGTTAATTTTCAAAAATCAAATGATAAGAAGCAACTTAAATCTAAATAAAAAACCTGGAAATCTTTGAAAGATAGTCAATGTTACAACTGCCAAGAATATGGGCATTTAGCAAACAAATGTCCTAAAAAGGAAAAACCTAAAAAGAAGGGAATGTTGGTTACTTGGGATGAATCGTCTGATTCTGAAGCCTCTTCTGAATCAGAAGATTCTGAAACCGAGTCGGGCAATGAAGTTAAAGCTCTTATGACTCTAGCCAAGTTCACTTTTTCAGATCATGATGATTCTACTAGTAAAGAAAATCTGAATAGTGAATATGAAAATGAAGAAGATCTTCAAGATGCTTACAATGCCCTATATAAGGAGAGTTGTAAAATTGTCATAAAACTAAAACTTCAAAAAGAAAAGTTTTTAAAACTTAAAGAAAATTTTGAGTCTCTTGTTTTAGAAAAATCCCATATTTCAGACTGTTGAAAAGACTAAATGCGATTTAGAATTCAAAACCTCCCTGATTAATAATCTGAAATCTGAAAATGAGAAACTTAAAAATAAAGTATCTTCTCTTCTGAGTTTAAAGGATACATGGAGGTATGCTCAATGTGATCCGAAGTTAGAAAAACTTCTATCTGGATCTAGAAAATATGGTGACACATCCGGGTTGGGCTATGATAAGAATATACTTTCTAAACAGAAGAATACTCCTCCCAAGTTTGTAAGAGGAGAAACCTCAAACTCAAAAGGGAAAAGTACTAATCAAAGTTTTTCTAAAAATGTTAAATATTTTTAAAAATCTAAAAGCAACTATGTCAACTATAAAAATCAGAACCGAAATCTTTTAGCTGAAAAGATAGTTGATTTACTTAAGGAGCTCTTAAAATCTAACTCAGTGGGTCATTACAAATACAAGAAGACCAACTATACTTCTAAACCCAAAACAGTTATGAAATGGGTTCCTAGGGTTGCTTGGTTGCCTACACCGCTTTCAAAGTTATAAGTCATTCGAAGTGGTACCTTAATAGTGGATGCTCCAGGCATATGATAGGCGATAAGGCTTTATTCACCGATCTTAAAGATATGACTGATGGATCAGTCACATTTGGTGATGGTAGCAACTGCAAGATTATTGGTCAAGGTATGGTTCAACTCTATAACCTCCCCTTATTTAAAAATGTTTTATATGTTGAGGGACTAAAATACAACCTATTAAGCATATCTCAAATATGTGATAATAATCATAGTATGAAATTTTCTAATAAAGGTTATGAAATTTTAAACAAAAAATGGTTCTATAATATTAACTGGTCACAGGACTTCTGAAAACTGCTATATTGTAAGCGATGGTAGCTCATCTAAACAATTGTGTTACATGGTCCATACTGATGAGACTGAATTATGACGTAAACGCCTTGGACATGTACACTACCATAATTTATACAGATTGAGCAAGAGATAACTAATAAGAGGTCTACCAAAATTACAAAAAGTAGACAAAATATGTGGTGAATGCCAGTATGGAAAGCAAACAAGGAGCTCTCACAAAGAGGTGAACCCCAATGCCACATCAAGACCACTCGAGCATCTCCATATGGACCTTATAGGACCTACCAGGACGGAGAGTCGAGGAGGTAAAAAATACATACTGGTAATCGTGGATGATTTTACTAGATTCACATGGGTAGTCTTCTTAAGGGATAAATCAGAAACCCTTAATGAAGTAAAAAAGATTCTCAAATGGATCCAAACTGAAAAAGGCTCTCAAGTCTATAAGATCCGTAGTGATCATGGATCTGAGTTCGAGAATAGCAGTTTTGAGAAATTCTATAGTGATCAGGGAATATCGTATGAATTCTCTGCGCTCAAAACCCCATAATAAAATGGAATTGTGGAAAGGAAAATAGAGTGCTTCAAGAAATGAGAAACTTAATATTGAATAGTATGAAGCTCCCTAGAAATCTTTGGGCTGAAGCCATAAATACTGCATGTTATATTATCAACCGAGTGTATACATGTAAGTTTGATAATAAAACTGCTTATGAACTTTGGTTTGATAAGAAGCCTACTGTCAAATACTTTCGAGTTTTTGGCAGCAAGTGTTATATTTCACGTGACCGTGAAAATCTAGGAAAGTTTGATACAAAGAGTGATGAAGGGATCTTCTTAGGATACTCTTTAAACAGTCGGGCATATCGTGTTCTGAACAACAGGACTGGTGTGATTCAAGAGTCCATCAATGTAGTCATTGATGATCACTTGAATACACCTGCCCTAAGTTCAGATCATGATGAAGTTCTTTTGATTGACAAACCAGATACTTCATCAAATCAAGTTAATTCTGAATTAAGGACCGTTAAAGATCATCCAACCAATCAGATACTTGGAAACCCTCGCACTGGTATGCGCAATCGTAGACAATTAGAAGACATATGTAACTATGTGTGTTTTACATCCCAGATTGAACCGGTAAATGTAAAAGAAGCGCTTTCTGATGAAAAATGGATAGTAGCTATGCAGGAAGAACTTAATCAATTTGTTCGAAATGATGTCTGGTATCTTGTTCCTAGACCTAAAGATAAACATATTATTGGAACAAAGTGGATTTTCAAAAATAAGTCTGACGAACTTGCACTACCAAAAAAAGGGGCAAAGGATACAGACCACGTTAGGTTTTTGCTATGGATATAAATCGTAGCTACAGTTACTACGGTTTCAATTTGTAGTAAAAAAGTTGACACACCATAAAAAATTAATGGTGTTATAAGGGGCTATATGGGGCCTAAATTATATATATAATCTAAGCCGTCCATCTGTTTGGAAATATTACGTTAGATCATGAAATAAAAAATAAGCTAAATCTAAGGCTCAAGTGGACCACACGGTAGGAAACATGGAGATTAAATCACATTTGCTTCCCATGGTGTGGTCCACTTGGGCCTGCAATCTGCCTTAAATTTGGGATCATAAACCAAAATAATTTAATAAAATTAATGGTCGGAATGGATAAATCAAATACATCATGGTGGGCCCCACGGAGCCCCTGTCAGGACTGTCCACGGTCCGTCTTACGAAAGGTTGCCCAATTTTAGGCGCGTGCTCGAAACAGAGCCGCACCCAAAACAGGTTATTTCTCTCTCTCTCTCTCTCTCTCTCTCTCTCCATTTTCCAATTCTCTCTCTCCGTCCCTATCTCTGCTCTATCTCTCTCATTCTCCTCCCTCTCTCTCCAATGCATCTCTGCCGTCTCTTCTATCTCTCTTCTATCTCTGATCCATCTCCTCCATGTCTCTCCCTCTCCCTCTCTCTCCCTCTCCCTCTCCCTCTAACAGCGCATGCATCTCCCTCTCCCTCGAACAGCCCATGCATCTCCCTCTCCCTAGGGTTTTGGTGAACCCCTTACCTAGGGTTTTCTCACTCTAGCTCGCAGCTCAAAAGGAGGGGCAACCACTCTAGTTTATTCCTCAGTTGGGAAGTAGTAACAATGGCAATGGCAGAATGTTGCCTTTAAGGCCATTGATTCGAAAGTGGAAGGTTGATATATTTGGGGGTTTTCGAATTTGGAGGTTTTTTTGGATTTAGGGGTTTTTTAATTTGGGGGTTTTTGAATTTGGAGGTTTTTGGATTTAGGAGTTTCCAAATTTGGAGGTTTTCGAATTTGGAGGTTTTTGGATTTAGGGGTTTCCAAATTTAGGGGTTTTCGGATTGATATCCGGAGCGGAGATGGGCTACAACAAATGGGTTACTGTTTTGAGTTTGTTCTTTTCATTGGTGGATATTTGATTTATTCTTATTTTTGCCTTTACTTTGAATTTCCTCATTTTATGCTGTTTTCTTTGCCGATCTGTGTTTTTAAGCCGTAGATCCGGATCTAGATATGTCAAGACCTATATATCTAGCTCAAAAAGCTTCTTAGAAGTGTTGGATCTAGTTATATTGATTTCATTCCGTTGGATTTATTTTTTTAATGTTTTCTGAATCTATGATTGTCTTTGTTTCTCTGGTTTATAGCTTTTTGTGCTTCACAAATCAGATCTGATTTGTGTTGCATGTATTAGCTCTAGTTTGTTCATTTAGATTAGCAGATCTTTTAAATTGATGGTTTTGTGTTTGTTATTATGGCACTATCGAGATTTAGCTTGCAGATCTACACTTACAACAGAGTGCTGGCAACACACCTGCAATACACATTTCATACATGTATGATAATCCAGATCGTCCTCAAATCATGGACCCCATTGTGGTTGGACATTATACATTTGATGAACAGATTAAGGCTATACTCCATTCATGGTGGGGTCCTTCCAGTATGGATTAATGTACATGATTATGTGTATACTTTCTGTGGCAAACTCATTTCGTAGTCCACTCCTGTCTGAATATGATTTGTAGAGGTGGTGTTTTGTTCTTTATTTTCTATTATATACTTCTGAATCTTTCTCATCCTTTCTTTCCTTCTGGATTATGTGGATTTTTTCCTCAACAAATAGATTCATTGCTTCGTTGCATTCTTGTTACTGCATTGTAGCCTGTCGGTGTGTTTTATATGCTTTCTTCTTTATTCTATTGGAATATGAAGCCCTTTTTGTGCAAGTATCATGGACAATTTGAATGATTTGAATGAAATCACACATTCATTCATGTAATAATAGTTGGAAAAATTCAGCATTATTTCTAAAAACCGAATTTATTTCTAGATTTTTCAGAAAAAGTATTGATTAGTGTCCAACACAAGCATCTAATAACCTGTTAGAGAATGCAGAGTTGACAGGCTTCGGTCACAAATTGCTTGTTATCTCGCTGGATCATGCAATACACTTGTCGCATTCATCGATTACATAATGCTTCCCTCTTATTTCTCATATTAAGGTTAGGATGAGGCAGATTCCACATCCTCCTATTTATTCTTCTCTTTCCTTCTTATCTTGAGTTTTCTTAGTCTTATGAAAAATGTTAGAATTGTTGGTTATTTATTATTTAATAGTTAGCCAAATATTAATAATTCAGTACCATATTCATGTACCCATCCCTGATTAGTTGGGATAGTCAGTACCATATTTGTGCACCAAATATGTTTGATTTGCTGAGATATTTCTCATGAACCCAAATATTCTTGGTTGTTGTGTAACACTGTAACTCGTTTTTATACTTTGATTTGCTGAGATTCCATCTCTGTTGAGCTCTATCAATGTGCATGAGAAGGGTAATTTGATTCTGAATATGACATTCGAGGAGGGAACGCAGAATGCGATGGCAGAGCGTGGCCTCACGCCTTCGGTAGCAGTGAAACGGAGATTGGAAGTTGCAGTAAGATTCTGATTTTGGATGTATGTATTTATCCTGTTTGATTTTGGAAAGGAGAATTATATAATACTTAGGCTCGTACGATGCTTTATACACAGGCATTCGGAATCTAATAGATTGTGCATCCCATTGTCTCCAAGTCACAATCTCAATATCAAATTGGTTGAATAATCCTAACATTTGATTCATGGACACCTTTTTATGGAAATAAGACAATTGGTTTAGTTTTTTTTTTTTTTTTTTTTTTAAACCATGTAATCAATGTCCTCCAATTCAAAAGTCAGATGATCTGACGAGCTTAATTTTTTATTCACGATACATCTATACTGGGTTCTATAATTTGGACAGTTTAATTTGAGTAGTTGTATGCCTTGTGTGCAATTTCTTAAGAAATTTGTAAGCGCATGAGTATCATCCATTACACTCTGCTAGAGTATGAAAAATTTGCTCTTTAGGAAGATGATATCATAACTCTATTATGTTCTGCTCTTTTCTGGTTTTTTAATCTTATAGGATTCTGTTTTTTTCCCTATCCTTTTTTCTGTTTTGGATTTGGATATTAATTAAACTTTAAAAATGGTTCTTATTTAAGAGATACTATTTTGGGCTTCTGTTTCAATTTTCACAAGAGGTTCGTGGTGTCATTATACTTTTTCTTTCATTAGATGTTGGATTTTGATTATTTTTTCTTCTTTTGTAAATGGCATGTTTTGATGAATGCATTGAATAGGGTTAATTTTATTTTGTGTTTGAAGTTTGTGAATTCCTGTGTGGGGCTTAAGTGGTCCCACCTATGATTGAGTTGGACCATTTGGAATTTTATAGAAGCGGAGTTAATTGGTACTCTTACAGTGTGTCATGGTTGATTTGCAGGTACTCAAAATTTTTATCATGTGGCAAAGGCATACATTAACTCAAATTTTTAATACTCTTGATCTCTGAGCATGGAAATTCATTGAACTCATACTACTGGCTAGTTCCATTTCACTGTCCTTTTGGATCACTCAATATTCTTGTTAGGTTATCTAATAAGGTGGGTGTAGAGGTGCATGTTAGTTTACCAAGCTCATCACCTTTCACCCTATTATGTAGTGGCTTTCCTTTGATTTGGGATTTAATTGTGCAGATATGAGATATGGTTGCAATAGCAAAGATAATGAATGCAACATTGACAAGTCCTTTTGGACAGATCCGAGGTATGAACTCTTGCCTACAACAACCATGAGAATCTTTCACTGGTTTTGGTAGACTAGAAAACTGAAAAAATGGGGCTTAATGTAGTTTCAATAGAATCTTGTAGTGATTTTAAGGAACCTTTTGATTGGAAGCGCTTCATAGAAGTCTTGAAAGCTAATGTTGAGATAGTGGAGTTCCTCTCACATTTAAGTGTAAAAATGCTACATGTTGCACATGGCTATGATATTCTAGTTTGGGGATATTTGGATTATAGTCCATCTATAGTAGGAGACCCATCAAATGGATAATTTAGATGGGAACTGAGACCTGATTAAACTAGGTGATTTGTGAGACTTCTTTCTATTTGGTGTATATGGATTGTTTGATCTGATAACAAAGAGTGGCCCATATCTTAAAGGAAAAATTTTCCACTGAAAACATCTCACTATTGTATTTTGAGGTTATTTTTTCACTGTATCCATATTCTCCTGACATTCTTCACTATTGTATTTAGAGAAGATAAATTTCTTATATGCTTCTCTTTAACTCTGAGATTGATGGTTACAGAGTAGTGTAGAATGTGGTTTTCCCATTTGACAGTTGTAGATGCAGCCATTACGAACTTTATGTAAGCCTTTGTATTGCTGCATATATCTTCATTATTTAAGTAAGCTCTAATCCAGTCATGTGTATAACTGCATGATGATGGAGCCACGGATCACTTCTAATATCCAGCCATCACTTCTGTTGATTTTTTTTCATTACAGTTTTCATTGATATCCACGAGCATGGTTTGGACAACAGTTTGTCTGTCAAAGCTTGAGTTTTGAGGTTGTGGTGGAAGGAAATGTTAGGTAACTCTATTTATCTTCTATAATGTATGTCTACTTTGAATTGAGGATTGATAGGGATGTAGAGGATAGTCACTTATACTCTTGTAACCATGGACATCTAATTTAACAGGTTTCTTTTGGGAAAAAGTTCCATTCATTTTTTGGGAAATGGTGGAAAAGGAAATCAATTTCCACACCTATTTTTGCTTTTACAATCACTGGAAAACATCACATCTATGGAAATTGATTTCATTTCCACTATTTTCTAGAGTTCTCCACCAATCCAAACTGTTGGAAGGAATAGAAAAAGCAGCATGGTAAAAGGTAAAACCACTCCCCTCAGTGAAATCTTCCTTGATGTCTTTCTTGTCAACATTTATATACCCATTGTGGCACTAGTCAAGGGGTCCTTAGCTAGCACATGCACTGTTTCTCTTTCCTCATGTAAATTGTTTATGTTGCCCTGCAGGGTGGTGATGTCAAAATGGCAGATGCCACAACGTCAAAGACCGAAAAGAAGGTGGTAATTTTCTTGATTATGTGGCTATGATACTTTTTTCAGCTCTATATTACAAAACTTGACGGCCATGTACTAAATTGATAGAGCCTAAAACACTTGCAATGCCTAGTGCCCAGACTTCTAGATCAAAAACCCTATTTGTTGGTAACCTATCCTATTGTGTCGAAAGACCTGATGTGTAAATATCATTTAATACCAGAGAACTACTCTTGTGACAAGATTTTAATTTCTCAATGTGTATGGGAAATAAGATGGCTACATCTGATAAAATGAGATAATTTGCTTCCTTTGTTCACCTGTAGAGAGCAATTCTTCAAAGGTGCTGGTGAAGTTGTTGATGTCCGATTTGCATCAAATGAAGAGGGTGACTTCAAGGGATTTGACCATGTTGAGGTTTGCCACTGAGGCAACAGCTCACAAGGTAAGGTTTTTTTTTTTTTTTTTTTTTTTTTTGAGTTACCTGTGTTATGTCAGCACGATATTCTTGGTAGCATCGGTTGGATTTACTGTTGCAGAGTTGTCTTGTTATTTAATCATATCTAAGTTTCTGGTGTCCAGCTGACAACTAAATTGTTATTCAAATTGCTTTGGATTTCATGGTCATCCACAACCGCCTTGCTGCTTTTGCTACATCACTCATGTTAAGGACCATGTGTGCAGAAATTGATATGGTTTTCTTGGTGCATGCATATGCAGATGCCTGATTTTTTGTTGTTCCTTCACATGGGTAAGGTTCCTTGTTTGTTTGATTTTTATTTTTATTTTTTTTGTTCCTTCACATGGGTAAGGTTCC